>NW_024465587.1:0-102359 GCF_017591425.1 Ochotona curzoniae | reverse complement strand
GGGGTCGGGTCGCTGTACCTGGGTTACCACGCTAGGACCGAAAAGGGCCACAAGTGGGGGTCCAGCCTGCCCGAAGCAGCATTCCCAGTGAGCTGGAAGGCTGCTGGTTGAATTCCAGGAGACAGGCTTGATCGGGCTTGAGGACCCCATCCGCCATCTGCAGGGGGTCACGTGCCCGAGCGCCAGCCCCGCCCCTCTTCCCGGCCCAGGCTTGGGTCCAGCCACGACCCTAGCGCCACCTGCCAGGGGTCGGGTCACTGTACCTGGGATACCACGCTAGGCCCGAAAAGGGCCACACGTGGGGGTCCAGCCTCCCCGAAGCAGCCTTCCAAGTGGGCGTGAAGGCTCCTGGTTGCATTCTGGAGACAGGCTTGATCGGGCTTGAGGACCCTGGCAGCCATCTGCTGGGGGTCATGTCCCCGTGCACCAGCCACGCCCCTCTTCCCGGCCCGGGCTTGGGTCTAGCCACGACCCTAGCCCACCAATGCCAGGGGTCGGGTCACTGTACCTGGCTTACCACGCTAGGCCCGAAAAGGGCCACACGTGGGGGTCCAGCCTCCCGAAGCAGCCTTCCAAGTGGGCGTGAAGGCTGCTGGTTGCATTCTTGGAGACAGGCTTGATCTGGCTTGAGGACCCCGGCCGCCATCTGCTGGGGGTCACGTCCCCTTTGCCGGCCAAGCCCCTCTTCCCGGCCCGGGCTTAGGTCTAGCCACGCCCCTTGGGCCACTGGCCGGGGGTCAGGTTGCTGTACCTGGGTTACCACGCTAGGCCCGAAAAGGGCCACACGTGGGGTTCCAGCCTCCCCGAAGCAGCATTCTGAGTGGGCGTGAAGGCTGCTGGTTGCATTCCAGGAGACAGGCTTGATCGGGCTTGAGGACCCCGGCTGCCATCTGCTGGGGGTCACGTCCCCTTGCGCCGGCCCCGCCCCTCTTCCTGGCCCAGGCTTGGGTCTAGCCACGCCCCTAGTGCCAGTGGCCCAGGGGTCATGTCTCTGTACCTGGGTTACCACGCTAGGCCCGAAAAGGGCCACACGTGTGGGTCCAGCCTCTCCGAGGCAGCCTTCTGAGTGGTAGGGAAGGCTGCTGGTTGCATTCCGGGAGACAGGCTTGATTAGGCTTGAGGACCCCGGCCGCCATTTGCTGGGGTTCACGTCCCCTTGCGCCGGCCCCGCCCCTCTTCCCTCCCGGGCTTAGGTCTAGCCACGCCCCTAGCGCCACCTGCCAGGGTGTTGGGTCGCTGTACCTGGGTTACCACGCTAGGCCCGAAAAGGGCCACGCGTGGGGGTCCAGCCTCCCCGAAGCAGCCTTCCTAGTGGGCGTGAAGGCTGCTGGTTGCATTCCAGGAGACAGGCTTGATCGGGCTTGAGGACCCGGCCTCCATCTTCTGGGGGTCACATCCCCTTGCGCCGGCCCCACCCATCATCCCGTCCCGGGCTTGGGTCTAGCCACGCCCCTAGTGGCACTGGAACGGGGGTCGGGTCACTGTACCTGGTTTACCACGCTAGGCCCGAAAAGGGCCACACGTGGGGGTCCAGCCTCCCCGAAGCAGCCTTCCAAGTGGGCGTGAAGGCTGCTGGTTGCATTCTGGGAGACAGGCTTGATCGGGCTTGAGGAACCTGGCCACCATCTGCTGGTGGTCACGTCCCCTTGCGCCGGTCCCGCCCCTCTTCCAGGCCCAGGCTTGGGTCCAGCCACGCCCCTAGCGCCACCTGCCAGGGGTCGGTTCACTGTACCTGGGTTACCACGCTAGGCCCGAAAAGGGCCACGCCTGGGGGGTCCAGCCCTTCAAAGTGGGCGTGAAGGCTGCTGGTTGCATTCCAGGAGACAGGCTTGATCGGGCTTGAGGACCCCGGCCATCTTCTGCTGGGGTCACGTCCCCGAGCGCTGGCCACGCTCCTCTTCCCGGCCCGAGCTTGGGTCTAGCCACGCCACTAGCGCCACCTGCAGGGGGTCGGGTCACTGTACCTGGGTTACCACGCTAGGCCCGAAAAGGGCCACGCGTGGGGGTTGAGCCTCCCCGAAGCAGCCTTCTGAGTGGGCGTGAAGGCTGCTGGTTGCATTCTGGGAGACAGGCTTGATTCGGGCTTGAGGACCCCGGCCGCCATCTACTGGGTGTCACGTCCCCTTGCAACGGCCCCGCCCCTCTTCCCGGCCCAGGCTTGGGTCTAGCCACGCCCCTAGCGCCACTGGCCCGGGGGTCAGGTCACTGTACCTGGGTTACCACGCTAGGCCCGAAAAGGGCCACGCATGGGGGGTCCAGCCTCCCCGAAGCAGCGTTCTGAGTGGGCGTGAAGGCTGCTGGTTGCATTCCGGGAGACAGGCTTGATCGGGCTTGAGGACCCCGGCCGCCATCTGCAGGCGGTCACGTCCCCTTGCGCCGGCCCCGCCCCTCATCCCTCCCGGGCTTGGGTCTAGCCAGGGCACTAGCGCCACCTGCCGGGGGTCGGGTCGCTGTACCTGGGTTACCACGCTAGGCCCGAAAAGGGCCACGTGTGCGGGGTCCAGCCTCCCCAAGGAGCATTCCGAGTGGGCGTGAAGTCTGCTGGTTGCATTCTGGGAGACAGGCTTGATCTGGCTTGAGGACCCCGGCCGCCATCCTCCGGGGTTCACGTCCCCTTGCGCCGGCCCTGCCCCTCTTCCCTCCCGAGTTTGTGTCTAGCCACGCCCCTAGCGCAATCAGCCATGGGGTCGGGGTGCTGTACCTGGGTTACCACGCTACGCCCGAAAAGGGCCACGCGTGGAGGGTCCAGCCTCCCCGAAGCAGCCTTCTGAGTGGGCGTGAAGGCTGCTGGTTGCATTCCGGGAGACAGGCTTGATCGGGGATGAGGACCCCGGCCGCCATCTGCTGGGGGTCACGTCCCATTGCGCCGGCCCCGCCCCTCTCCCGGCCCAGGCTTGGGTCTAGCCACGCCCCGAGCGCCACTGGCCCGGGGTCAGGTCTCTGTACCTGGGTTACAACGTTAGCCCCGTATAGGGCCACACGTGGGGGTCCAGTCTCTCCGAAGCAGCCTTCTGAGTGGGAGAGAAGGCTGCTGGTTGCATTCCGGGAGACAGCCTTCATCGGGCTTGAGGACCCAGGCCGCCATCTGCTGGTGTTCAAGTGCCCGTGCGCCGGCCCCGCCCCTCTTCCCTCCCGGGCTTAGGTCTAGCCACGCCACTAGCGCCACCTGCCGGGGGTCGGGTTGCTGTACCTGGGTTACCACGCTACGCCCGATAAGGGCCACGCGTGGAGGGTCCAGCCTCCCCGAAGCAGCCTTCTGAGTGGGCGTGAAGGCTGCTGGTTGCATTCTGGGAGACAGGCTTGATAGGGCTTGAGGACCCCGGCCGCCATCTGCTGGGGGTCACGTCCCCTTGCGCCGGCCCCGCCCCTCTTCCCGGCCCAGGCTTGTGTCTAGCCACGACCCTAGCACCACTGGCCCGGGGGTCGGGTCACTGTACCTGGGTTACCACGCTAGGCCCGAAAAGTGCCACGCGTAGAGGGTTCAGCCTCCCCGAAGCAGCCTTCCAAGTGGGCGTGAAGGCTGCTGGTTGCATTCTGGGAGACAGGCTTGATCGGGTTTGAGGACCCCGGCCGCCATCTGCTGGGGTCATGTCCCCTTGGGCCGGCCCCGCCCCTCTTCCCGGCCCAGGCTTGTGTCTAGCCACGCCCCTAGCACCACCTGCCAGGGGTCGGGTCACTGTACCTGGGTTACCACGCTAGGCCCGAAAAGGGCCACGCTGGGGGGTCCAGCCCTTCCAAGTGGGCGTGAAGGCTGCTGGTTGCATTCTTGGAGACAGGCTTGATCGGGCTTGAGGACCCCGGCCATCTTCTGCTGGGGGTCATGTACCCGCGCACTGGCCCCGCTCGTCTTGACGGCCCGAGTTTGGTTCTAGCCACGCCACTTGCACCACCTGCAGAGGGTCGGGTCGCTGTACCTGGGTTACCATGCTAGGCCTGAAAAGGGCCACGCATGGGGGTCCAGCCTCCCCGAAGCAGCCTTCTGAGTGGGAGAGAAGGTTGCTGGTTGCATTCTGGGAGACAGGCTTGATCGGGCTTGAGCACCCCGGCCACCATCTTCTGGGGGTCACGTCCCCTTGCGCCAGCCCCGCCCCTCATCCCGACCCAAGCTTGTGTCTAGCCACACCCCTAGCGAAACCTGCCCGTGGGTCAGGTCGCTGTACCTGGGCTACCACGCGATGCCCAAAAAGGGCCACACGTGGGGTTCCAGCCTCCCCGAAGCAGGCTTCTGAGTGGGCGTAAAGGCTGCTGGTTGCATCCCGGGAGACAGGCTTGATCGGGCTTGAGGACCCCGGCCATCTTCTGCTGGGGGTCATGTACCCGCGCACTGGCCCCGCTCGTCTTGACGGCCCGAGTTTGGTTCTAGCCACGCCACTTGCACCACCTGCAGAGGGTCGGGTCGCTGTACCTGGGTTACCATTCTAGGCCTAAACAGGGCCACACGTGGGGGTCCAGCCTCCCCGAAGCAGCCTTCCAAGTGGGCGTGAAGGCTGCTGGTTGCATTCCAGGGGACAGGCTTGATCGGGCTTGAGGACCCTGGCCGCCATCTGCTGGGGGTCACGTCCCTTTGCGCCGGCCCCGCCCCTCTTCCCTCCCGGGCTTGGGTCTAGCCACGCCCCTAGTGCCAGTGGCCCAGGGGTCGGGGCGCTGTACCTGTGTTACCAAGGTAGGCCCGAAAAGGGCCACAAGTGGGGGTCCAGCCTCCCCGAAGCAGAATTCCCAGTGAGCGGGAAGGCTGCTGGTTGAATTCCAGGAGAAAGGCTTGATCGGGCTTGAGGACCCCATCCGCCATCTGCAGGGGGTCACGTCCCCGCGCGCCAGCCCCGCCCCTCTTCCCGGCCCGGGCTTGGGTCTAGCCACGGCCCTAGCGCCACCTGCCAGGGGATCGGGTCGCTGTACCTGGATTACCACGCTAGGCCCGAAAAGGGCCACACGTGGGGGTCCAGCCTCCCCGAAGCAGCCTTCCAAGTGGGCGTGAAGGCTCCTGGTTGCATTCTTGGAGACAGGCTTGATCGGGCTTGAGGACCCCAGCCGCCATCTGCTGGGGGTCATGTCCCCGTGCACCAGCCAAGCCCCTCTTCCCGGCCCGGGCTTGGGTCTAGCCACGACCCTAGCCCCACCAGTCCAGGGGTCGGGTCACTGTACCTGGCTTACCACGCTAGGCCCCAAAAGGGCCACACGTGGGGGTACAGCCTCCCCGAAGCAGCCTTCCAAGTGGGCGTGAAGGCTGCTGGTTGCATTCCGGGAGACAGGCTTGATCTGGCTTGAGGACCCTGGCCGCCATCTGCTGGGGGTCACGTCCCCTTGTGCCGGCCAAGCCCCTCTTCCCGGCCCGGGCTTGGGTCTAGCCACGCCCCTTGGGCCACTGGCCGTGGGTTCAGGTTGCTGTACCTGGGTTACCACGCTAGGCCCCAAAAAGGGCCACACGTGGGGTTCCAGCCTCCCCGAAGCAGCATTCTGAGTGGGCGTGAAGGCTGCTGGTTGCATTCCAGAAGACAGGCTTGATCGGGCTTGAGGACCCCAGCTGCCATCTTCTGGGGGTCACGTCCCCTTGCGCCGGCCCCGCCCCTCTTCCCGGCCCAGGCTTGGGTCTAGCCAGGCCCCTAGTGCCAGTGGCCCAGGGGTCGGGTCGCTGTACCTGTGTTACCACGCTATGCCTGAATAGGGCCACACGTGGGGGTCCAGCCTCCCTGAAGCAGTCTTCCAAGTTGGCGTGAAGACTCCTGGTTGCATTCTTGGAGACAGGCTTGATCGGGCTTGAGGACCCCATCCGCCATCTGCTGGGGGTCATGTCCCCGTGCGCCAGCCACGCCCCTCTTCCCGGCCCGGGCTTGGGTCTAGCCACGACCCTAGCCCCACCAGTCCAGGGGTCGGGTCACTGTACCTGGGTTACCACGCTAGGCCCGAAAAGGGCCACACGTGGGGGTACAGCCTCCCTGAAGCAGCCTTCCTAGTGGGCGTGAAGGCTGCTGGTTGCATTCTTGGATACAGGCTTGATCGGGCTTGAGGACCCTGGCCGCCATCTGCTGGGGGTCATGTCCCCTTGCGCCGGCCCCGCCCCTCTGTATAGCCCGGGCTTTGGTCTAGCCACGCACCTAGTGCCACTGGCCGGGGGGTCGGGTCGCTGTACCTGGGTTACCACGCTAGGCCCGAAAAGGGCCATGCGTGGGGGGTCCAGCCCTTCCAAGTGGGCGTGAAGGCTGCTGGTTGCATTCTTGGAGACAGGCTTGATCGGGCTTGAGGACCCCGGCCGCCATCTGCTGGGGGTCACGTCCCCTTGCGCCGGCCCCGCCCCTCTTCCCTCCAGGGCTTGTGTCTAGCCACGCCACTAGCGCCACCTGCAGGGGGTCGGGTCGCTGTACCTGGGTTACCACGCTAGGCCCGAAAAGGCCACACGTGGGGGTACAGCCTCCCCGAAGCAGCCTTCTGAGTGGGCGTGAAGGCTGCTGGTTGCATTCTGGGAGACAGGCTTGATCGGGCTTGAGGACCCTGGCCGCCATCTGCTGGGGGTCACGTCCCCTTGTGCCGGCCCCGCCCCTCTTCCCTCCCGGGCTTAGGTCTAGCCACGCCCCTAGCGCCACTTGCCCGGGGGTCGGGTCCCTGTACCTGGGTTACCACGCTGGTCCCGAAAAGGGCCACACGTGGGGGGTCCAGCCTCTCCGAGGCAGCCTTCTGAGTGGGAGAGACGGCTGTGGGTTGCATTCCAGGAGACAGGCTTGATCAAGCTTGATGACCCAGGCCGCCATCTGCTGGGGGTTCTCGTCCCCTTGCGCCGGCTTTGGCCCTCTTCCCTCCCGAGTTTGTGCCTACCCACGCCCCTAGCACCACCGGCCCATGGGTCGTGTCACTGTACCTGGGCTACCACGCTAGGCCCGAAAAGGGCCACGCATGGGGGTCCAGCCTCCCCGAAGCAGCCTTCTGAGTGGGCGTGAAGGCTGCTGGTTGCATTCCAGGAGACAGGCTTTCTTGTGCCTGAGGACCTGGGCCGCCATCTGCTGGGGGTCACGTCCCCTTGCGCCGGCCCCGCCCCTCTTCCCTCTTGTGCTTGGGTCTAGCAACGCCCCTATTGCTACTGGCCCGGGGTCGGGTCGCTGTACCTGGTTTACCACGCTAGGCCCGAAAAGGGCCACGCGTGGTTGGTCCAGCCTCCCCGAAGCAGCCTTCCAAGTGGGCGTGAAGGCTGCTGGTTGCATTCTGGGAGACAGGCTTGATTCGGGCTTGAGGACACCGGCCGCCATCTACTGGGTGTCACGTCCCCTTGCAACGGCCACGCCCCTCTTCCCGGCCCAGGCTTGGGTCTAGCCACGCCCCTAGCGCCACTGGCCCGGGGGTCAGGTCACTGTACCTGGGTTACCACGCTAGGCCCGAAAAGGGCCACGCATGGGGGGTCCAGCCTCCCCTAAGCAGCGTTCTGAGTGGGCGTGAAGGCTGCTGGTTGCATTCCAGGAGACAGGCTTGATCGGGCTTGAGGACCCTGGCCGCCATCTGCAGGCGGTCACGTCCCCTTGCGCCGGCCCCGCCCCTCATCACTCCCGGGCTTGGGTCTAGCCAGGGCACTAGCGCCACCTGCCGGGGGTCGGGTCGCTGTACCTGGGTTACCACGCTAGGCCCGAAAAGGGCCACGTGTGCGGGGTCCAGCCTCCCCAAGGAGCATTCCGAGTGGGCGTGAAGTCTGCTGGTTGCATTCTGGGAGACAGGCTTGATCTGGCTTGAGGACCCCGGCCGCCATCTGCCGGGGTTCTCGTCCCCTTGCGCCGGCCTTGCCCCTCTTCCCTCCCGAGTTTGTGTCTAGCCACGCCCCTAGCGCAATCAGCCATGGGGTCGGGTTGCTGTACCTGGGTTACCACGCTACGCCCGAAAAGGGCCACGCGTGGAGGGTCCAACCTCCCCGAAGCAGCCTTCTGAGTGGGCATGAAGGCTGCTGATTGCATTCCAGGAGACAGGCTTGATCGGGGATGAGGACCCCGGCCGCCATCTGCTGGGGGTCACGTCCCATTGCGCTGGCCCCGCCCCTCTCCCGGCCCAGGCTTGGGTCAAGCCACGCCCCGAGCGCCACTGGCCCGGGGGTCAGGTCTCTGTACCTGGGTTACAACGTTAGCCCCGTATAGGGCCACACGTGGGGGTCCAGTCTCTCCGAAGCAGCCTTCTGAGTGGGAGAGAAGGCTGCTGGTTGCATTCCGGGAGACAGCCTTCATCGGGCTTGAGGACCCAGGCCGCCATCTGCTGGTGTTCAAGTGCCCGTGCGCCGGCCCCGCCCCTCTTCCCTCCCGGGCTTAGGTCTAGCCACGCCACTAGCGCCACCTGCCGGGGGTCGGGTTGCTGTACCTGGGTTACCACGCTACGCCCGAAAAGGGCCACGCGTGGAGGGTCCAGCCTCCCCGAAGCAGCCTTCTGAGTGGGCGTGAAGGCTGCTGGTTGCATTCTGGGAGACAGGCTTGATAGGGCTTGAGGACCCCGGCCGCCATCTGCTGGGGGTCACGTCCCCTTGCGCCGGCCCCGCCCCTCTTCCCGGCCCAGGCTTGTGTCTAGCCACGACCCTAGCACTACTGGCCCGGGGTTCGGGTCACTGTACCTGGGTTACCACGCTAGGCCCGAAAAGTGCCACGCATAGAGGGTTCAGCCTCCCCGAAGCAGCCTTCCAAGTGGGCGTGAAGGCTGCTGGTTGCATTCTGGGAGACAGGCTTGATCGGGTTTGAGGACCCCGGCCGCCATCTGCTGGGGTCATTTCCCCTTGCGCCGGCCCCGCCCCTCTTCCCGTCCCGGGCTTGTGTCTAGCCACGCCCCTAGCACCACCTGCCAGGGGTCGGGTCACTGTACCTGGGCTACCACGCTAGGCCCGAAAAGGGCCACGCCTGAGGGGTCCAGCCCTTCCAAGTGGGCGTGTAGGCTGCTGGTTGCATTCTTGGAGACAGGCTTGATCGGGCTTGAGGACCCCGGCCATCTTCTGCTGGGGGTCATGTACCCGCGCACTGGCCCCGCTCCTCTTTCCGGCCCGAGTTTGGTTCTAGCCACGCCACTTGCACCACCTGCAGAGGGTCGGGTCACTGTACCTGGGTTACCATGCTAGGCCTGAAAAGGGCCACGCATGGGGGTCCAGCCTCCCCGAAGCAGCCTTCTGAGTGGGAGAGAAGGCTGCTGGTTGCATTCCGGGAGACAGGCTTGATCGGGCTTGAGCACCCCCGCCACCATCTTCTGGGGGTCACGTCCCCTTGCGCCAGCCCCGCCCCTCATCCCGACCTAAGCTTGTGTCTAGCCACACCCCTAGCGAAACCTGCCCGTGGGTCAGGTCGCGGTACCTGGGCTACCACGCGATGCCCAAAAAGGGCCACACGTGGGGTTCCAGCCTCCCCGAAGCAGGCTTCTGAGTGGGTGTAAAGGCTGCTGGTTGCATTCCGGGAGACAGGCTTGATTGGGCTTGAGGACCCCGGCCGCCATCTGCTGGGGGTCACGTCCCGTTGCGCCGGCCCCGCCCCTCTTCCCGGCCCGAGTTTGGGTCTAGCCACGCCACTAGCGCCACCTTCAGGGGGTCGGGTCGCTGTACCTGGGTTACCACGCTAGGCCCGGAAAGGGCTACACGTGTAGGGTCCAGCCTCCCCAAAGCAACCTTCCAAGTGGGCGTGAAGGCTGCTGGTTGCATTCTTGGAGACAGGCTTGATCGGGCTTCAGGACCCCGGCCGCCATCTGCTGGGGGTCACGTCCCCTTGCAACGGCCCCGCCCCTCTTCCCTCCGGGCTTAGGTCTAGCCACGCCCCTAGCGCCACCTGCCAGGGGGTTGGGTCGCTGGACCTGGGTTACCACGCTAGGCCCGAAAAGGGCCACGCGTGGGGGGTCGAGCCTCCCCAAAGCAGCCTTCTGAGTGGGCGTGAAGGCTGCTGGTTGCATTCCGGGAGACAGGCTTGATCGGGCTTGAGCACCCCGGCCACCATCTGCTGAGGGTCACGTCCCCTTGCGCCGGCCCCACCCCTCTTCCCGGCCTGGGCTTGGGTCTAGCCACGCCCCTAGCACCACTGGCCCGGGTGTCGGGTCGCTGTACCTGGGCTACTACGCTAGGCCCAAAAAGGGCCACGCATGGGGGTCCAGCCTCCCCGAAGCAGCCTTCTGAGTGGGAGAGAAGGCTGCTGGTTGCATTCCGGGAGACAGGCTTGATCGGGCTTGAGCACCCCGGCCACCATCTTCTGGGGGTCACGTCCCCTTGCGCCGGCCCCGCCCCTCATCCCGACCCAAGCTTGTGTCTAGCCACACCCCTAGCGAAACCTGCCCGTGGGTCAGGTCGCGGTACCTGGGCTACCACGCGATGCCCAAAAAGGGCCACACGTGGGGTTCCAGCCTCCCCGAAGCAGGCTTCTGAGTGGGCGTAAAGGCTGCTGGTTGCATTCCGGGAAGACAGGCTTGATTGGGCTTGAGGACCCCGGCCGCCATCTGCTGGGGGTCACGTCCCGTTGCGCCGGCCCCGCCCCTCTTCCCGGCCCGAGTTTGGGTCTAGCCACGCCACTTGCGCCACCTTCAGGGGGTCGGGGCGCTGTACCTGGGTTACCACGCTAGGCCCGAAAAGGGCTACACGTGTAGGGTCCAGCCTCCCCAAAGCAACCTTCCAAGTGGGCGTGAAGGCTGCTGGTTGCATTCTTGGAGACAGGCTTGATCTGGCTTGAGGACCCCGGCCGCCATCTGCTGGGGTCACGTCCGCTTGCAACGGCCCCGCCCCTCTTCCTGGCCCGGGCTTAGGTCTAGCCACGCCCCTAGTGCCACTGGCCCGGGGGTCGGGTCACTGTACCTGGGTTACCACGCTGGTCCCGAAAAGGGCCACGCGTGGGGTGTCCAGCCTCTCCGAGGCAGCCTTCTGAGTGGGAGAGACGGCTGTGGGTTGCATTCCAGGAGACAGGCTTGATCAAGCTTGAGGACCCAGGCCGCCATCTGCCGGGGTTCTCGTCCCCTTGCGCCGGCCTTGACCCTCTTCCCTCCCGAGTTTGTGCCTACCCACGACCCTAGCACCACCGGCCCGTGGGTCGGGTCGCTGTACCTGGGCTACCACGCTAGGCCCGAAAAGGGCCACGCATGGGGCTCCAGCCTCCCCGAAGCAGCCTTCTGAGTGGGCGTGAAGGCTGCTGGTTGCATTCCAGGAGACAGGCTTTCTTGGGCCTGAGGACCTCGGCCGCCATCTGCTGGGGGTCACGTCCCCTTGCGCCGGCCCCGCCCCTCTTCCCTCTTGGGCTTGGGTCTAGCCACGCCCCTAGTGCCACTGGAACGGGGGTCGGGTCACTGTACCTGGTTTACCACGCTAGGCCCGAAAAAGGCCACACGTGGGGGTCCAGCCTCCCCGAAGCAGCCTTCCAAGTGGACGTGAAGGCTGCTGGTTGCATTCCGGGAGACAGGCTTGATCGGGCTTGAGGACCCTAGCCACCATCTACTGGTGGTCACGTAACCCCTTGCGCCGGCCCCGCCCCTCTTCCCGGCCCGGGCTTGGGTCTAGCCACGCCCCTAGTGCCACTGGAACGGGGGTCGGGTCACAGTACCTGGTTTACCACGCTAGGCCCAAAAAGTGCCACACGTGGTTGGTCCAGCCTCCCCGAAGCAGCATTCTCAGTGGGCGTGAAGGCTGCTGGTTGCTTTCTGGGAGACAGGCTTGATCTGGCTTGAGGACCCCGGCCGCCATCTGCTGGGGGTCACGTCCCCTTGCGCCGGCCCCACCCCTCTTCCCGGCCCAGGCTTGGGTCTAGCCACACCCCAAGCGCCACTGGCCCGGGTGTCATGTCTCTGTACCTGGGTTACCACGCTAGGCCCGAAAAGGGCCACACGTGTGGGTCCAGTCTCTCCGAGGCAGCCTTCTGAGTGGGAGAGAAGGCTGCTGGTTGCATTCCGGGAGACAGGCTTCATCTGTCTTGAGGACCCCGGCCGCCATCTGCTGGGGGTCACGTGCCCATGCGCCGGCCCCGCCCCTCTTCCCTCCCGGGCTTAGGTCTAGCCACGCCCCTAGCGCCACCTGCCAGGGGGTCGGGTCACTGTACCTGGGTTACCACGCTAGGCCCGAAAAGGGCCACGCGTGGGGGTCGAGCCTCCCCAAAGCAGCCTTCTGAGTGGGCGTGAAGGCTGCTGGTTGCATTCCGGGAGACAGGCTTGATCGGGCTTGAGCACCCCGGCCACCATCTGCTGAGGGTCACGTCCCCTTGCGCCGGCCCCACCCCTCTTCCCGGCCTGGGCTTGGGTCTAGCCACGCCCCTAGCACCACTGGCCCGGGTGTCGGGTCGCTGTACCTGGGCTACTACGCTAGGCCCAAAAAGGGCCACGCATGGGGGTCCAGCCTCCCCGAAGCAGCCTTCTGAGTGGGAGAGAAGGCTGCTGGTTGCATTCCGGGAGACAGGCTTGATCGGGCTTGAGCACCCCGGCCACCATCTTCTGGGGGTCACGTCCCCTTGCGCCGGCCCCGCCCCTCATCCCGACCCAAGCTTGTGTCTAGACACACCCCTAGCGAAACCTGCCCGTGGGTCAGGTCGCGGTACCTGGGCTACCACGCGATGCCCAAAAAGGGCCACACGTGGGGTTCCAGCCTCCCCGAAGCAGGCTTCTGAGTGGGCGTAAAGGCTGCTGGTTGCATTCCGGGAGACAGGCTTGATTGGGCTTGAGGACCCCGGCCGCCATCTGCTGGGGGTCACGTCCCCTTGCGCCGGCCCCGCCCCTCTTCCCGGCCCGAGTTTGGGTCTAGCCACGCCACTAGCGCCACCTTCAGGGGGTCGGGTCGCTGTACCTGGGTTACCACGCTAGGCCCGAAAAGGGCTACACGTGTAGGGTCCAGCCTCCCCAAAGCAACCTTCCAAGTGGGCGTGAAGGCTGCTGGTTGCATTCTTGGAGACAGGCTTGATCGGGCTTGAGGACCCCGGCCGCCATCTTCTGGGGGTCACGTCCGCTTGCAACGGCCCCGCCCCTCTTCCCTCCGGGCTTAGGTCTAGCCACGCCCCTAGCGCCACTGGCCCGGGGGTCGGGTCGCTGTACCTGGGTTACCACGCTGGTCCCGAAAAGGGCCACGCGTGGGGTGTCCAGCCTCTCCGAGGCAGCCTTCTGAGTGGGAGAGACGGCTGTGGGTTGCATTCCAGGAGACAGGCTTGATCAAGCTTGAGGACCCAGGCCGCCATCTGCCGGGGTTCTCGTCCCCTTGCGCCGGCCTTGACCCTCTTCCCTCCCGAGTTTGTGCCTACCCACGCCCCTAGCGCCACCTGCCAGGGGGTTGGGTCGCTGTACCTGGGCTACCACGCTAGGCCCGAACAGGGCCACGCATGGGGCTCCAGCCTCCCCGAAGCAGCGTTCTGAGTGGGCGTGAAGGCTGCTGGTTGCATTCCAGGAGACAGGCTTTCTTGGGCCTGAGGACCTCGGCCGCCATCTGCTGGGGGTCACGTCCCCTTGCGCCATCCCCGCCCCTCTTCCCTCTTGGGCTTGGGTCTAGCAACGCCCCTAGTGCTACTGGAACGGGGGTCGGGTCACAGTACCTGGTTTACCACGCTAGGCCCAAAAAGTGCCACACGTGGTTGGTCCAGCCTCCCCGAAGCAGCATTCTCAGTGGGCGTGAAGGCTGCTGGTTGCTTTCTGGGAGACAGGCTTGATCTGGCTTGAGGACCCAGGCCGCCATCTGCTGGTGTTCAAGTGCCCGTGCGCCGGCCCCGCCCCTCTTCCCTCCCGGGCTTAGGTCTAGCCACGCCACTAGCGCCACCTGCCGGGGGTCGGGTTGCTGTACCTGGGTTACCACGCTAGGACCGAAAAGGGCCACGCGTGGAGGGTCCAGCCTCCCCGAAGCAGCCTTCTGAGTGGGCGTGAAGGCTGCTGGTTGCATTCTGGGAGACAGGCTTGATAGGGCTTGAGGACCCCGGCCGCCATCTGCTGGGGGTCACGTCCCCTTGCGCCAGCCCCGCCCCTCTTCCCGGCCCAGGCTTGTGTCTAGCCACGACCCTAGCACCACTGGCCCGGGGGTCGGGTCACTGTACCTGGGTTACCACGCTAGGCCCGAAAAGGGCCACGCCTGGGGGGTCCAGCCCTTCCAAGTGGGCGTGAAGGCTGCTGGTTGCATTCTTGGAGACAGGCTTGATCGGGCTTGAGGACCCCGGCCATCTTCTGCTGGGGGTCATGTACCCGCGCACTGGCCCCGCTCCTCTTTCCGGCCCGAGTTTGGTTCTAGCCACGCCACTTGCACCACCTGCAGAGGGTCGGGTCACTGTACCTGGGTTACCATGCTAGGCCTGAAAAGGGCCACGCATGGGGGTCCACCCTCCCCGAAGCAGCCTTCTGAGTGGGAGAGAAGGCTGCTGGTTGCATTCCGGGAGACAGGCTTGATCGGGCTTGAGCACCCCCGCCACCATCTTCTGGGGGTCACGTCCCCTTGCGCCAGCCCCGCCCCTCATCCCGACCTAAGCTTGTGTCTAGCCACACCCCTAGCGAAACCTGCCCGTGGGTCAGGTCGCGGTACCTGGGCTACCACGCGATGCCCAAAAAGGGCCACACGTGGGGTTCCAGCCTCCCCGAAGCAGGCTTCTGAGTGGGTGTAAAGGCTGCTGGTTGCATTCCGGGAGACAGGCTTGATTGGGCTTGAGGACCCCGGCCGCCATCTGCTGGGGGTCACGTCCCCTTGCGCCGGCCCCGCCCCTCTTCCCGGCCCGAGTTTGGGTCTAGCCACGCCACTAGCGCCACCTTCAGGGGGTCGGGGCGCTGTACCTGGGTTACCACGCTAGGCCCGAAAAGGGCTACACGTGTAGGGTCCAGCCTCCCCAAAGCAACCTTCCAAGTGGGCGTGAAGGCTGCTGGTTGCATTCTTGGAGACAGGCTTGATCGGGCTTCAGGACCCCGGCCGCCATCTGCTGGGGGTCACGTCCCCTTGCAACGGCCCCGCCCCTCTTCCCTCCGGGCTTAGGTCTAGCCACGCCCCTAGCGCCACTGGCCCGGGGGTCGGGTCGCTGTACCTGGGTTACCACGCTGGTCCCGAAAAGGGCCACGCGTGGGGTGTCCAGCCTCTCCGAGGCAGCCTTCTGAGTGGGAGAGACGGCTGTGGGTTGCATTCCAGGAGACAGGCTTGATCAAGCTTGAGGACCCAGGCCGCCATCTGCCGGGGGTCATGCCCCTTACGCCAGCCACGCCCCTCTTCCCAGCCCGGGCTTGGTTCTCGCCACGCCCCTAGTGCCACTGGAACGGGGGTCGGGTCACAGTACCTGGTTTACCACGCTAGGCCCAAAAAGTGCCACACGTGGTTGGTCCAGCCTCCCCGAAGCAGCATTCTCAGTGGGCGTGAAGGCTGCTGGTTGCTTTCTGGGAGACAGGCTTGATCTGGCTTGAGGACCCCGGCCGCCATCTGCTGGGGGTCACGTCCCCTTGCGCCGGCCCCACCCCTCTTCCCGGCCCAGGCTTGGGTCTAGCCACGCCCCTAGCGCCACTGGCCCGGGTGTCATGTCTCTGTACCTGGGTTACCACGCTAGGCCCGAAAAGGGCCACACGTGTGGGTCCAGTCTCTCCGAGGCAGCCTTCTGAGTGGGAGAGAAGGCTGCTGGTTGCATTCCGGGAGACAGGCTTGATCGGGCTTGAGGACCCCGGCCGCCATCTGCTGGGGGTCACGTGCCCGTGCGCCGGCCCCGCCCCTCTTCCCTCCCGGGCTTAGGTCTAGCCACGCCCCTAGCGCCACCTGCCAGGGGGTTGGGTCGCTGGACCTGGGTTACCACGCTAGGCCCGAAAAGGGCCACGCGTGGGGGGTCGAGCCTCCCCAAAGCAGCCTTCTGAGTGGGCGTGAAGGCTGCTGGTTGCATTCCGGGAGACAGGCTTGATCGGGCTTGAGCACCCCGGCCACCATCTGCTGAGGGTCACGTCCCCTTGCGCCGGCCCCACCCCTCTTCCCGGCCCGGGCTTGGGTCTAGCCACGCCCCTAGCACCACTGGCCCGGGTGTCGGGTCGCTGTACCTGGGCTACCACGCGATGCCCAAAAAGGGCCACACGTGGGGTTCCAGCCTCCCCGAAGCAGGCTTCTGAGTGGGCGTAAAGGCTGCTGGTTGCATTCTGGGAGACAGGCTTGATTGGGCTTGAGGACCCCGGCCGCCATCTGCTGGGGGTCACGTCCCGTTGCGCCGGCCCCGCCCCTCTTCCCGGCCCGAGTTTGGGTCTAGCCACGCCACTAGCGCCACCTTCAGGGGGTCGGGTCGCTGTACCTGGGTTACCACGCTAGGCCCGAAAAGGGCTACACGTGTAGGGTCCAGCCTCCCCAAAGCAACCTTCCAAGTGGGCGTGAAGGCTGCTGGTTGCATTCTTGGAGACAGGCTTGATCGGGCTTGAGGACCCCGGCCGCCATCTGCTGGGGGTCATGTCCCCTTGCAACGGCCCCGCCCCTCTTCCCTCCGGGCTTAGGTCTAGCCACGCCCCTAGCGCCACTGGCCCGGGGGTCGGGTCGCTGTACCTGGGTTACCACGCTGGTCCCGAAAAGGGCCACGCGTGGGGTGTCCAGCCTCTCCGAGGCAGCCTTCTGAGTGGGAGAGACGGCTGTGGGTTGCATTCCAGGAGACAGGCTTGATCAAGCTTGAGGACCCAGGCCGCCATCTGCCGGGGTTCTCGTCCCCTTGCGCCGGCCTTGACCCTCTTCCCTCCCGAGTTTGTGCCTACCCACGCCCCTAGCGCCACCTGCCAGGGGTTGGGTCGCTGTACCTGGGCTACCACGCTAGGCCCGAAAAGGGCCACGCATGGGGCTCCAGCCTCCCCGAAGCAGCGTTCTGAGTGGGCGTGAAGGCTGCTGGTTGCATTCCAGAAGACAGGCTTTCTTGGGCCTGAGGACCTCGGCCGCCATCTGCTGGGGGTCACGTCCCCTTGCGCCGGCCCCGCCCCTCTTCCCTCTTGGGCTTGGGTCTAGCAACGCCCCTAGTGCTACTGGCCCGGGGGTCGGGTCGCTGTACCTGGGTTACCACGCTAGGCCCGAAAAGGGCCACACGTGGGGGTCCAGCCTCCCCGAAGAAGCCTTCCTAGTGGGCGTGAAGGCTGCTGGTTGCATTCTGGGAGACAGGCTTGATCGGGATTGAGGACCCCGGCCAACATCTTCTGCGGTTCACATCCCCTTGCGCCGGCCCCACTCCTCTTCCCGTCCCGGGCTTGGGTCTAGCCACGCCCCTAGTGCCACTGGAACGGGGGTCGGGTCACTGTACCTGGTTTACCACGCTAGGCCCGAAAAGGGCCACACGTGGGGGTCCAGCCTCCCCGAAGCAGCCTTCCAAGTGGGCGTGAAGGCTGCTGGTTGCATTCCGGGAGACAGGCTTGATCGGGCTTGAGGACCCTAGCCACCATCTGCTGGTGGTCACGTAACCCCTTGCGCCGGCCCCGCCCCTCTTCCTGTCCCGGGCTTGGGTCTAGCCACGCCCCTAGTGCCACTGGAACGGGGGTCGGGTCACAGTACCTGGTTTACCACGCTAGGCCCAAAAAGTGCCACACGTGGTTGGTCCAGCCTCCCCGAAGCAGCATTCTCAGTGGGCGTGAAGGCTGCTGGTTGCTTTCTGGGAGACAGGCTTGATCTGGCTTGAGGACCCCGGCCGCCATCTGCTGGGGGTCACGTCCCCTTGCGCCGGCCCCACCCCTCTTCCCGGCCCAGGCTTGGGTCTAGCCACACCCCTAGCGTCACTGGCCCGGGTGTCATGTCTCTGTACCTGGGTTACCACGCTAGGCCCGAAAAGGGCCACACGTGTGGGTCCAGTCTCTCCGAGGCAGCCTTCTGAGTGTTAGAGAAGGCTGCTGGTTGCATTCCGGGAGACAGGCTTGATCGGGCTTGAGGACCCCGGCCGCCATCTGCTGGGGGTCACGTGCCCATGCGCCGGCCCCGCCCCTCTTCCCTCCCGGGCTTAGGTCTAGCCACGCCCCTAGCGCCACCTGTCAGGGGGTTGGGTCGCTGTACCTGGGTTACCACTCTAGGCCCGAAAAGGGCCACGCGTGGGGGGTCGAGCCTCCCCAAAGCAGCCTTCTGAGTGGGCGTGAAGGCTGCTGGTTGCATTCCGGGAGACAGGCTTGATCGGGCTTGAGCACCCCGGCCGCCATCTGCTGGGGGTCACGTCCCCTTGCGCCGGCCCCGCCCCTCTTCCCAGCCCGGGCTTGGGTCTAGCCACGCCCCTAGCACCACTGGCCCGGGTGTCGGGTCGCTGTACCTGGGCTACTACGCTAGGCCCAAAAAGGGCCACGCATGGGGGTCCAGCCTCCCCGAAGCAGCCTTCCAAGTGGGTTTGAAGGCTGCTGGTTGAATTCCGGGAGACAGGCTTCATCTGTCTTGAGGACCCCGGCCACCATCTTCTGGGGGTCACATCCCCTTGCGCCGGCCCCACCCCTCTTCCCGTCCCGGGCTTGGGTCTAGCCACGCCCCGAGCGCCACCAGTCCAGGGGTCGGGTCACTGTACCTGGGTTACCACGCTAGGCCCGAAAAGGGCCACACGTGGGGGTCCAGCCTCCCCGAAGCAGCCTTCCCAGTGAGCGTGAAGGCTGCTGGTTGAATTCCAGGAGACAGGCTTGATCTGGCTTGAGGACCTCGGCCGCCATCTGCTGGGGGTCACGTACCCTTGCGCCAGCCCCGCCCCTCTTCCCGGCCCGGGCTTGGGTCTAGCCACGCCCCTAGCGCCACCTGCCCGTGGGTCGGGTCACTGTACCTGGGTTACCACACTAGGCCCGGAAAAGGCCACACGTGGTGGTCCAGCCTCCCCGAAGCAGCCTTCCTAGTGGGCGTGAAGGCTGCTGGTTGCATTCCGGGAGACAGGCTTGATCTGGCTTGAGTACCCCGGCCGCCATCTGCTGGGGGTCACGTCCCCTTGCGCCTGCCCCGCCCCTCATCCCGGCCCGGGCTTGGGTCTAGCCACGGCACTAGGGCCACCAGCCTTGGGGTCGGGTCACTGTACCTAGGTTACCACGCTAGGCCCGAAAAGGGCCACAAGTGGGGGTCCAGCCTCCCCGAAGCAGCCTTCCAAGTGGGCGTGAAGGCTGCTGGTTGTTTTCTTGGTGACAGGCTTGATCGGGCTTGAGGACCCCATCCGCCATCTTCTGGGGGTCCCGTCCCCTTGCGCCGGCCCAGCCCCTCTTCCCGGCCCGGGCTTGGGTCTAGCCACGCCCCTAGCGCCACTGGCCGGGGGTCGGGTCACTGTACCTGGGTTACCACGCTAGGCCCGAAAAGGGCCACGCGTGGGGGGTCCAGCCTCCCTGAAGCAGCATTCTGAGTGAGCGTGAAGGCTGCTGGTTGAATTCCAGGAGACAGGCTTGATCGGGCTTGAGGACCCCATCCGCCATCTGCAGGGGGTCACGTCCCCTTTCGCCAGCCCCACCCCTCTTCCCGGCCCGGGCTTGGGTCTAGCCACGGCCCTAGCGCCACTGGTCCAGGGGATTGGGTCGCTGTACCTGGGTTACCATTCTAGGCCTAAACAGGGCCACACGTGGGGGTCCAGCCTCCCCGAAGCAGCCTTCCAAGTGGGCGTGAAGGCTGCTGGTTGCATTCCAGGGGACAGGCTTGATCGGGCTTGAGGACCCTGACCGCCATCTGCAGGGGGTCACGTCCCCTTTCGCCAGCCCCACCCCTCTTCCCGGCCCGGGCTTCGGTCTAGCCACGCCCCTAGCGCCACTGGCCCGGGTGTCGGGTTGCTGTACCTGGGTTACCACGCTAGGCCTGAAAAGGGCTACACGTGGGGGTCCAGCCTCCCCGAAGCAGCCTTCCAAGTGGGCGTGAAGGCTCCAGGTTGCATTCTTGGAGACAGGCTTGATCGGGCTTGAGGAACCCGGCCGCCATCTGCTGGGGGTCATGTCCCCGTTCGCCAGCCACGCCCCTCTTCCCGGCCCGGGCTTGGGTCTAGCCACGACCCTAGCGCCACCAGTTCAGGGGTCGGGTCACTGTACCTGGGTTACCACGATGGCCCGAAAAGGGCCACACGTGGGGGTACAGCCTCCCCGAAGCAGCCTTCCTAGTGTGCGTAAAGGCTGCTGGTAGCATTCCGGGAGACAGGCTTGATTAGGCTTGAGGAACCCGGCCACCATCTGCTGGGGGTCACGTCCCCTTGTGCCGGCCCCGCCCCTCTTCCCAGC
This sequence comes from Ochotona curzoniae, assembly GCF_017591425.1. Taxonomy (NCBI): domain Eukaryota; kingdom Metazoa; phylum Chordata; class Mammalia; order Lagomorpha; family Ochotonidae; genus Ochotona; species Ochotona curzoniae. The sequence continues at coordinate 82,319 of NW_024465587.1, read as the reverse complement.
CCGGGCTTGGGTCTTGCCACGCACCTAGCGCCACCTGCCCGTGGGTCGAGTCGCTGTACCTGGGTTACCACGCTAGGCCCGAAAAGGGCCACACGTGGGGGTCCAGCCTCTCCGAAGCAGCCTTCCAAGTGGGCGTGAAGGCTGCTGGTTTCATTCCGGGAGACAGGCTTGATCGGGCTTGAGGACCCTGGCCGCCATCTTCAAGGGGTCACGTCCCCTTGCGCTGGCCCCGCCCCTCTCCCTGGCCCGGGCTTGGGTCTAGCCACGCCCCTAGTGCCACCAGTCCAGGGGTCAGGTCACTGTACCTGGGTTACCACGCTAGGCCCGAAAAGGGCCACGCGTGGGGGAGCCAGCCTCCCCGAAGCAGCGTTCTGAGTGGGCGTGAAGGCTGCTGGTTGCATTCTGGGAGACAGGCTTGATCTGGCTTGAGGACCCCGGCCGCCATCTGCTGGGGGTCACGTCCCCTTGCGCCGGCCCCGCCCCTCTTCCCTCCCGGGCTTGGGTCTAGCCAGGCCACTAGCGCCACCTGCCGGGGGTCGGGTCGCTGTACCTGTGTTACCACGCTAGGCCCGAAAAGGGCCACGTGTACGGGGTCCAGCCTCCCCGAAGCAGCCTTCCGAGTGGGCGTGAAGGCTGCTGGTTGCATTCTGATAGACAGGCTTGATCTGGCTTGAGGACCCCGGCCGCCATCTGCCAGGGTTCTCGTCCCCTTGCGCCGGCCTTGCCCCTCTTCCCTCCCGAGTTTGTGTCTAGCCACGCCCCAAGGGCCACTGGCCCGGGGGTCGGGTCGCTGTACCTGGGCTACTACGCTAGTCCCGAAAAGGGCCACGCGTGGGTGGTCCAGCCTCCTCGAAGCAGCCTTCCAAGTGGGCGTGAAGGCTGCTGGTTGCATTCCGGGAGACAGGCTTGATCGGGCTTGAGGACACCGGACGCCATCTGCTGGGGGTCACGTCCACTTGGGCCGGCCCCACCCCTCTTCCTGGCCCGGGCTTGGGTCTAGCCACGCCCCTAGCGCCACCTGCCCGTGGGTCGGGTTGCTGTACCTGGGTTACCACGCTAGGCCCGAAAAGGGCCATGCGTGGGGGTCCAGCCTCTCCGAAGAAGCCTTCCTAGTGGGCGTGAAGGCTGCTGGTTGCATTCCGGGAGACAGGCTTCATCTGTCTTGAGGACCCCGCCCGCCATCTTCTGGGGGTCACATCCCCTTGCGCCGGCCCCACCCCTCTTCCCGTCCCGGGCTTGGGTCTAGCCACGCCGGGAGCGCCACCAGTCCAGGTGTCGGGTCACTGTACCTGGGTTACCACGCTAGGCCCAAAAAGGGCCACACGTGCTGGTCCAGCCTCCCCGAAGTAGCCTTCCCAGTGAGCGTGAAGGCTGCTGGTTGAATTCCAGGAGACAGGCTTCATCGGGCTTGAGGACCCTGGCCGCCATCTGCTGGGGGTCACGTCCCCTTGCAACGGCCCCGCCCCTCTTCCCTCCCGGGCTTAGGTCTAGCCACGCCCCTAGCGCCACTTGCCCGGGGGTCGGGTCCCTGTACCTGGGTTACCACGCTGGTCCCGAAAAGGGCCACACGTGGGGGGTCCAGCCTCTCCGAGGCAGCCTTCTGAGTGGGAGAGACGGCTGTGGGTTGCATTCCAGGACACAGGCTTGATCAAGCTTGATGACCCAGGCCGCCATCTGCCGGGGTTCTCGTCCCCTTGCGCCGGCCTTGACCCTCTTCCCTCCCGAGTTTGTGCCTACCCACGCCGCTAGCACCACCGGCCCATGGGTCGTGTCACTGTACCTGGGCTACCACGCTAGGCCCGAAAAGGACCACGCATGGGGGTCCAGCCTCCCCGAAGCAGCCTTCTGAGTGGGCGTGAAGGCTGCTGGTTGCATTCCAGGAGACAGGCTTTCTTGGGCCTGAGGACCTCGGCCGCCATCTGCTGGGGGTCACGTCCCCTTGCGCCGGCCCCGCCCCTCTTCCCTCTTGTGCTTGGGTCTAGCAACGCCCCTAGTGCTACTGGCCCGGGGGTCGGGTCGCTGTACCTGGGTTACCACGCTAGGCCCGAAAAGGGCCACGCGTGGTTGGGCCAGCCTCCCCGAAGCAGCATTCTCAGTGGGCGTGAAGGCTGCTGGTTGCATTCTGGGAGACAGGCTTGATCTGGCTTGAGGACCCCGGCCGCCATCTGCTGGGGGTCACGTCCCATTGTGCCGGCCCCGCCCCTCTTCCCGGCCCAGGCTTGGGTCTAGCCAGACCCCTAGCGCCACTGGCCCGGGGGTCATGTCTCTGTACCTGGGTTACCACGCTAGGCCCGAAAAGGGCCACACGTGTGGGTCCAGTCTCTCCGAGGCAGCCTTCTGAGTGGTAGGGAAGGCTGCTTGTTGCATTCCGGGAGACAGGCTTGATTAGGCTTGAGGACCCCGGCCGCCATTTGCTGGGGTTCACGTCCGCTTGCAACGGCCCCGCCCCTCTTCCCTCCCGGGCTTAGGTCTAGCCACGCCCCTAGCGCCACCTGCCAGGGGGTTGGGTCGCTGTACCTGGGTTACCACGCTAGGCCCGAAAAGGGCCACGCGTGGGGGAGCCAGCCTCCCCGAAGCAGCCTTCCTAGTGGGCGTGAAGGCTGCTGGTTGCATTCCAGGAGACAGGCTTGATCGGGCTTGAGGACCCCGGCCGCCATCTTCTGGGGGTCACATCCCCTTGCGCCGGCCCCACCCCTCATCCCGTCCCGGGCTTGGGTCTAGCCACGCCCCTAGTGGCACTGGAACGGGGGTCGGGTCACTGTACCTGGTTTACCACGCTAGGCCCGAAAAGAGCCACACGTGGGGGTCCAGCCTCCCCGAAGCAGCCTTCCAAGTGGGCGTGAAGGCTGCTGGTTGCATTCCAGAAGAGAGGCTTGATCGGGCTTGAGGAACCTGGCCACCATCTGCTGGTGGTCACGTCCCCTTGCGCCGGTCCCGCCCCTCTTCCAGGCCCAGGCTTGGGTCCAGCCACGCCCCTAGCGCCACCTGCCAGGGGTCGGTTCACTGTACCTGGGTTACCACGCTAGGCCCGAAAAGGGCCACGCCTGGGGGGTCCAGCCCTTCCAAGTGGGCGTGAAGGCTGCTGGTTGCATTCCAGGAGACAGGCTTGATCGGGCTTGAGGACCCCGGCCGCCATCTGCAGGGGGTCACGTCCCCGAGCGCTGGCCCCGCTCCTCTTCCCGGCCGGAGCTTGGGTCTAGCCACGCCACTAGCGCCACCTGCAGGGGGTCGGGTCACTGTACCTGGGTTACCACGCTAGGCCCGAAAAGGGCCACGCCTGGGGGGTCCAGCCCTTCCAAGTGGGCGTGAAGGCTGCTGGTTGAATTCCAGGAGACAGGCTTGATCGGGCTTGAGGACCCCGGCCATCTTCTGCTGGGGGTCATGTACCCGCGCACTGGCCCTGCTCCTCTTTCCGGCCCGAGTTTGGTTCTAGCCACGCCACTTGCACCACCTGCAGAGGGTCGGGTCGCTGTACCTGGGTTACCATGCTAGGCCTGAAAAGGGCCACGCATGGGGGTCCAGCCTCCCCGAAGCAGCCTTCTGAGTGGGAGAGAAGGCTGCTGGTTGCATTCCGGGAGACAGGCTTGATCGGGCTTGAGCACCCCGGCCACCATCTTCTGGGGTTCACGTCCCCTTGCGCCAGCCCCGCCCCTCATCCCGACCCAAGCTTGTGTCTAGCCACACCCCTAGCGAAACCTGCCCGTGGGTCAGGTCGCGGTACCTGGGCTACCACGCGATGCCCAAAAAGGGCCACACGTGGGGTTCCAGCCTCCCCGAAGCAGGCTTCTGAGTGGGCGTAAAGGCTGCTGGTTGCATTCCGGGAGACAGGCTTGATTGGGCTTGAGGACCCCGGCCGCCATCTGCTGGGGGTCACGTCCCGTTGCGCCGGCCCCGCCCCTCTTCCCGGCCCGAGTTTGGGTCTAGCCACGCCACTAGCGCCACCTTCAGGGGGTCGGGTCGCTGTACCTGGGTTACCACGCTAGGCCCGAAAAGGGCTACACGTGTAGGGTCCAGCCTCCCCAAAGCAACCTTCCAAGTGGGCGTGAAGGCTGCTGGTTGCATTCTTGGAGACAGGCTTGATCGGGCTTCAGGACCCCGGCCGCCATCTGCTGGGGGTCACGTACCCTTGCAACCGCCCCGCCCCTCTTCCCTCCGGGCTTAGGTCTAGCCACGCACCTAGCGCCACTGGCCCGGGGGTCGGGTCGCTGTACCTGGGTTACCACGCTGGTCCCGAAAAGGGCCACGCGTGGGGTGTCCAGCCTCTCCGAGGCAGCCTTCTGAGTGGGAGAGACGGCTGTGGGTTGCATTCCAGGAGACAGGCTTGATCAAGCTTGAGGACCCAGGCCGCCATCTGCCGGGGTTCTCGTCCCCTTGCGCCGGCCCTGACCCTCTTCCCTCCCGAGTTTGTGCCTACCCACGCCGCTAGCACCACCGGCCCATGGGTCGGGTCGCTGTACCTGGGCTACCATGCTAGGCCCGAAAAGGGCCACGCATGGGGATCCAGCCTCCCCGAAGCAGCCCTCTGAGTGGGCGTGAAGGCTGCTGGTTGCATTCCAGGAGACAGGCTTTCTTGGGCCTGAGGACCTCGGCCGCCATCTTCTGGGGGTCACGTCCCCTTGCGCCGGCCCCGCCCCTCTTCCCTCTTGGGCTTGGGTCTAGCAACGCCCCTAGTGCTACTGGCCCGGGGGTCGGGTCGCTGTACCTGGGTTACCACGCTAGGCCCGAAAAGGGCCACACGTGGGGGTCCAGCCTCCCCGAAGCAGCCTTCTGAGTGGGCGTGAAGGCTGCTGGTTGCATTCCGGGAGACAGGCTTGATCTGGCTTGAGGACCCCGGCCGCCATCTGCTGGGGGTCACGTCCCCTTGCGCCTGCCCCGCCCCTCATCCCGGCCCGGGCTTGGGTCTAGCCACGCCCCTAGTGCCACTGGAACGGGGGTCGGGTCGCTGTACCTGGGTTACCACGCTAGGCCCGAAAAGGGCCATGCGTGGGGGGTCCAGCCCTTCCAAGTGGGCGTGAAGGCTGCTGGTTGCATTCTTGGAGACAGGCTTGATCGGGCTTGAGGACCCCGGCCGCCATCTGCTGGGGGTCACGTCCCCTTGCGCCAGCCCCGCCCCTCTTCCCTCCAGGGCTTGTGTCTAGCCACGCCACTAGCGCCACCTGCAGGGGGTCGGGTCGCTGTACCTGGGTTACCACGCTAGGCCCGAAAAGGGCCACACGTGGGGGTACAGCCTCCCCGAAGCAGCCTTCTGAGTGGGCGTGAAGGCTGCTGGTTGCATTCTGGGAGACAGGCTTGATTGGGCTTGAGGACCCTGGCCGCCATTTACTGGGGTTCACGTCCCCTTGCGCCGGCCCCGCCCCTCTTCCCGTCCCATGCTTGGGTCTAGCCACGCCCCTAGTGCCACTGGCCCGGGGGTCAGGTCTCTGTACCTGGGTTACAACACTAGCCCCGAAAAGGGCCACGCGTGTATTGTCTAACCTCCCCGAAGCACCCTTCCAATTGGGCGTGAAGGCTGCTGGTCCCCTTGCGCCGGCCTTGACCCTCTTCCCTCCCGAGTTTGTGCCTACCCACGCCCCTAGCACCACCGGCCCATGGGTCGTGTCACTGTACCTGGGCTACCACGCTAGGCCCGAAAAGGGCCACGCATGGGGGTCCAGCCTCCCCGAATCAGCCTTCCTAGTGGGCGTGAAGGCTGCTGGTTGCATTCCAGGAGACAGGCTTGATCGGGCTTGAGGACCCCGGCCGCCATCTTCTGGGGGTCACATCCCCTTGCGCCGGCCCCACCCCTCATCCCGTCCCGGGCTTGGGTCTAGCCACGCCCCTAGTGGCACTGGAACGGGGGTCGGGTCACTGTACCTGGTTTACCACGCTAGGCCCGAAAAGAGCCACACGTGGGGGTCCAGCCTCCCCGAAGCAGCCTTCCAAGTGGGCATGAAGGCTGCTGGTTGCATTCTGGGAGACAGGCTTGATCGGGCTTGAGGAACCTGGCCACCATCTGCTGGTGGTCACGTCCCCTTGCGCCGGTCCCGCCCCTCTTCCAGGCCCAGGCTTGGGTCCAGCCACGCCCCTAGCGCCACCTGCCAGGGGTCGGTTCACTGTACCTGGGTTACCACGCTAGGCCCGAAAAGGGCCACGCCTGGGGGGTCCAGCCCTTCCAAGTGGGCGTGAAGGCTGCTGGTTGCATTCCAGGAGACAGGCTTGATCTGGCTTGAGGACCCCGGCCGCCATCTGCAGGGGGTCACGTCCCCGAGCGCTGGCCACGCTCCTCTTCCCGGCCCGAGCTTGGGGATAGCCACGCCACTAGCGCCACCTGCAGGGGGTCGGGTCACTGTACCTGGGTTACCACGCTAGGCCCGAAGAGGGCCACGCGTGGGGGGTTGAGCCTCCCCGAAGCAGCGTTCTGAGTGGGCGTGAAGGCTGCTGGTTGCATTCCAGGAGACAGGCTTGATCGGGCTTGAGGACCCTGGCCGCCATCTGCAGGCCTGGGGTCACGTCTGCTTGCGCCGGCCCCACCCCTCATCCCTCCCGGGCTTGGGTCTAGCCAGGGCACTAGCGCCACCTGCCGGGGGTAGGGTCGCTGTACCTGGGTTACCACGCTAGGCCCGAAAAGGGCCACGTGTGCGGGGTCCAGCCTCCCCAATGAGCATTCCGAGTGGGCGTGAAGTCTGCTGGTTGCATTCTGGGAGACAGGCTTGATCTGGCTTGAGGACCCCGGCCGCCATCTGCCGGGGTTCTCGTCCCCTTGCGCCGGCCTTGCCCCTCTTCCCTCCCGAGTTTGTGTCTAGCCACGCCCCTAGCGCAATCAGCCATGGGGTCGCTTTGCTGTACCTGGGTTACCACGCTACGCCCGAAAAGGGCCACGCGTGGAGGGTCCAGCCTCCCCGAAGCAGCCTTCTGAGTGGGCGTGAAGGCTGCTGGTTGCATTCCGGGAGACAGGCTTGATCGGGGATGAGGACCCCGGCCGCCATCTGCTGGGGGTCACGTCCCATTGCGCCGGCCCCGCACCTCTCCCGGCCCAGGCTTGGGTCTAGCCACGCCCCGAGCGCCACTGGCCCGGGGGTCAGGTCTCTATACCTGGGTTACAACGTTAGCCCCGTATAGGGCCACACGTGTGGGTCAAGTCTCTCCGAAGCAGCCTTCTGAGTGGGAGAGAAGGCTGCTGGTTGCATTCCGGGAGACAGCCTTCATCGGGCTTGAGGACCCAGGCCGCCATCTGCTGGGGGTCACGTCCCCTTGCGCCGGCCCCGCCCCTCTTCCCGGCCCAGGCTTGTGTCTAGCCACGACCCTAGCACCACTGGCCCAGGGGTCGGGTCACTGTACCTGGGTTACCATGCTAGGCCCGAAAAGTGCCACGCGTAGAGGGTTCAGCCTCCCCGAAGCAGCCTTCCAAGTGGGCGTGAAGGCTGCTGGTTGCATTCTGGGAGACAGGCTTGATCGGGTTTGAGGACCCCGGCCGCCATCTGCTGGGGTCATGTCCCCTTGCGCCGGCCCCGCCCCTCTTCCTGGCCCAGGCTTGTGTCTAGCCACGCCCCTAGCACCACCTTCCAGGGGTCGGGTCACTGTACCTGGGTTACCACGCTAGGCCTGAAAAGGGCCACGCATGGGGGGTCCAGCCCTTCCAAGTGGGCGTGAAGGCTGCTGGTTGCATTCTTGGAGACAGGCTTGATCGGGCTTGAGGACCCCGGCCATCTTCTGCTGGGGGTCATGTACCCGCGCACTGGCCCCGCTCCTCTTTCCGGCCCGAGTTTGGTTCTAGCCACGCCACTTGCACCACCTGCAGAGGGTCGGGTCGCTGTACCTGGGTTACCATGCTAGGCCTGAAAAGGGCCACGCATGGGGGTCCAGCCTCCCCGAAGCAGCCTTCTGAGTGGGAGAGAAGGCTGCTGGTTGCATTCCGGGAGACAGGCTTGATCGGGCTTGAGCACCCCGGCCACCATCTTCTGGGGGTCACGTCCCCTTGCGCCAGCCCCGCCCCTCATCCCGACCCAAGCTTGTGTCTAGCCACACCCCTAGCGAAACCTGCCCGTGGGTCAGGTCGCGGTACCTGGGCTACCACGCGATGCCCAAAAAGGGCCACACGTGGGGTTCCAGCCTCCCCGAAGCAGGCTTCTGAGTGGGCGTAAAGGCTGCTGGTTGCATTCCGGGAGACAGGCTTGATTGGGCTTGAGGACCCCGGCCGCCATCTGCTGGGGGTCACGTCCCCTTGCGCCGGCCCCGCCCCTCTTCCCGGCCCGAGTTTGGGTCTAGCCACGCCACTAGCGCCACCTTCAGGGGGTCGGGTCGCTGTACCTGGGTTACCACGCTAGGCCCGAAAAGGGCTACACGTGTAGGGTCCAGCCTCCCCAAAGCAACCTTCCAAGTGGGCGTGAAGGCTGCTGGTTGCATTCTTGGAGACAGGCTTGATCGGGCTTGAGGACCCCGGCCGCCATCTGCTGGGGGTCACGTACCCTTGCAACGGCCCCGCCCCTCTTCCCGGCCCAGGCTTAGGTCTAGCCACGCCCCTAGCGCCACTGGCCCGGGGGTCGGGTCGCTGTACCTGGGTTACCACGCTGGTCCCGAAAAGGGCCACGCGTGGGGTGTCCAGCCTCTCCGAGGCAGCCTTCTGAGTGGGAGAGACGCCTGTGGGTTGCATTCCAGGAGACAGGCTTGATCAAGCTTGAGGACCCAGGCCGCCATCTGCCGGGGTTCTCGTCCCCTTGCGCCGGCCTTGACCCTCTTCCCTCCCGAGTTTGTGCCTACCCACGACCCTAGCACCACCGGCCCGTGGGTCGGGTCGCTGTACCTGGGCTACCACGCTAGGCCCGAAAAGGGCCACGCATGGGGCTCCAGCCTCCCCGAAGCAGCCTTCTGAGTGGGCGTGAAGGCTGCTGGTTGCATTCCAGGAGACAGGCTTTCTTGGGCTTGAGGACCTCGGCCGCCATCTGCTGGGGGTCACGTCCCCTTGCGCCGGCCCCACCCCTCTTCCCGTCCCGGGCTTGGGTCTAGCCACGCCCCTAGTGCCACTGGCCGGGGGTCGGGTCGCTGTACCTGGGTTACCACGCTAGGCCCGAAAAGGGCCACACGTGGGGGTCCAGCCTCCCCGAAGCAGCATTCCTAGTGGGCGTGAAGGCTGCTGGTTGCATTCTGGGAGACAGGCTTGATCGGGCTTGAGGACCCCGGCCGCCATCTGCTGGGGTCACGTCCCCTTGCGCCGGCCCCACCCCTCTTCCCGGCCCAGGGCTTGGGTCTAGCCACGCCCCTAGCGCCACTGGCACGGGTGTCGGGTCACTGTACCTGGTTACCACGCTAGGCCCGAAAAGGGCCACACGTGGGGGTCCAGCCTCCCCGAAGCAGCCTTCCAAGTGGGCGTGAAGGCTGCTGGTTGCATTCTTGGAGACAGGCTTGATCGGGCTTGAGGACCCTAGCCACCATCTGCTGGGGTCACGTCCCCTTGCGCCGGCCCCGCCCCTCTTCCCGTCCCGGGCTTCGGTCTAGCCACGCCCCTAGCGCCACTGGCAGGGGGTCGGGTCACTGTACCTGGTTTACCACGCTAGGCCCGAAAAGGGCCACACGTGGGGGTCCAGCCTCTCCGAGGCAGCCTTCTGAGTGGGCGTGAAGGCTGCTGGTTGCATTCTGGAGACAGGCTTGATCTGGCTTGAGGACCCCGGCCGCCATCTGCTGGGGGTCACGTCCCCTTGCGCCGGCCCCACCCCTCTTCCCGGCCAGGCTTGGGTCTAGCCACGCCCCTAGCGCCACTGGCCCGGGTGTCGTGTCACTGTACCTGGGTTACCACACTAGGCCCGAAAAGGGCCACACGTGTGGGTCCAGCCTCCCGAAGGCAGCCTTCCTGAGTGGGCGTGAAGGCTGCTGGTTGCATTCCGGGAGACAGGCTTGATCGGGCTTGAGGACCCCGGCCGCCATCTGCTGGGGGTCACGTCCCCGTGCGCCGGCCCCGCCCCTCTTCCCTGCCCGGGCTTGGGTCTAGCCACGCCCCTAGCGCCACCTGCCAGGGGGTCGGGTCGCTGTACCTGGGTTACCACGCTAGGCCCGAAAAGGGCCACGCGTGTGGGGGGTCCAGCCTCCCCGAAGCAGCCTTCTGAGTGGGCGTGAAGGCTGCTGGTTGCATTCCGGGAGACAGGCTTGATCGGGCTTGAGGACCCCGGCCACCATCTGCTGAGGGTCACGTCCCCTTGCGCCGGCCCCACCCCTCTTCCCGGCCTGGGCTTGGGTCTAGCCACGCCCCTAGCACCACTGGCCGGGGGTCGGGTCGCTGTACCTGGGTTACCACGCTAGGCCCGAAAAGGGCCACGCATGGGGGTCCAGCCTCCCCGAAGCAGCCTTCTGAGTGGGCGTGAAGGCTGCTGGTTGCATTCCGGGAGACAGGCTTGATCGGGCTTGAGCACCCCGGCCACCATCTTCTGGGGGTCACGTCCCCTTGCGCCGGCCCCGCCCCTCATCCCGACCCAAGCTTGTGTCTAGCCACACCCCTAGCGAAACCTGCCCGTGGGTCAGGTCGCTGTACCTGGGCTACCACGCGATGCCCAAAAAGGGCCACACGTGGGGTTCCAGCCTCCCCGAAGCAGGCTTCTGAGTGGGCGTAAAGGCTGCTGGTTGCATTCCGGGAGACAGGCTTGATTGGGCTTGAGGACCCCGGCCGCCATCTGCTGGGGGTCACGTCCCCTTGCGCCGGCCCCGCCCCTCTTCCCGGCCCGAGTTTGGGTCTAGCCACGCCCCTAGCGCCACTGGCCCGGGGGTCGGGTCGCTGTACCTGGGTTACCACGCTGGTCCCGAAAAGGGCCACGCGTGGGGTGTCCAGCCTCTCCGAGGCAGCCTTCTGAGTGGGAGAGACGGCTGTGGGTTGCATTCCAGGAGACAGGCTTGATCAAGCTTGAGGACCCAGGCCGCCATCTGCCGGGGTTCTCGTCCCCTTGCGCCGGCCCTGACCCTCTTCCCTCCCGAGTTTGTGCCTACCCACGACCCTAGCACCACCGGCCCGTGGGTCGGGTCGCTGTACCTGGGCTACCATGCTAGGCCCGAAAAGGGCCACGCATGGGGATCCAGCCTCCCCGAAGCAGCCTTCTGAGTGGGCGTGAAGGCTGCTGGTTTCATTCCAAGAGACAGGCTTTCTTGGGCTTGAGGACCTCGGCCGCCATCTGCTGGGGGTCACGTCCCCTTGCGCCGGCCCCACTCCTCTTCCCGTCCCGGGCTTGGGTCTAGCCACGCCCCTAGTGCCACTGGAACGGGGGTCGGGTCACTGTACCTGGTTTACCACGCTAGGCCCAAAAAGTGCCACACGTGGTTGGTCCAGCCTCCCCGAAGCAGCATTCTCAGTGGGCGTGAAGGCTGCTGGTTGCTTTCTGGGAGACAGGCTTGATCTGGCTTGAGGACCCCGGCCGCCATCTGCTGGGGGTCACGTCCCCTTGCGCCGGCCCCACCCCTCTTCCCGGCCCAGGCTTGGGTCTAGCCACACCCCTAGCGCCACTGGCCCGGGTGTCATGTCTCTGTACCTGAGTTACCACGCTAGGCCCGAAAAGGGCCACACGTGTGGGTCCAGTCTCTCCGAGGCAGCCTTCTGAGTGGGAGAGAAGGCTGCTGGTTGCATTCCGGGAGACAGGCTTGATCGGGCTTGAGGACCCCGGCCGCCATCTGCTGGGGGTCACGTGCCCGTGCGCCGGCCCCGCCCCTCTTCCCTCCCGGGCTTAGGTCTAGCCACGCCCCTAGCGCCACCTGCCAGGGGGTTGGGTCGCTGTACCTGGGTTACCACGCTAGGCCCGAAAAGGGCCACGCGTGGGGGGTCGAGCCTCCCCAAAGCAGCCTTCTGAGTGGGCGTGAAGGCTGCTGGTTGCATTCCGGGAGACAGGCTTGATCGGGCTTGAGCACCCCAGCCACCATCTGCTGAGGGTCACGTCCCCTTGCGCCGGCCCCACCCCTCTTCCCGGCCTGGGCTTGGGTCTAGCCACGCCCCTAGCACCACTGGCCCGGGTGTCGGGTCACTGTACCTGGGTTACCACACTAGGCCCGGAAAAGGCCACACGTGGGGGTCCAGCCTCCCCGAAGCAGCCTTCCTAGTAGGCGTGAAGGCTGCTGGTTGCATTCCGGGAGACAGGCTTGATCTGGCTTGAGTACCCCGGCCGCCATCTGCTGGGGGTCACGTCCCCTTGCGCCTGCCCCGCCCCTCATCCCGGCCCGGGCTTGGGTCTAGCCACGGCACTAGGGCCACCAGCCTTGGGGTCGGGTCACTGTACCTAGGTTACCACGCTAGGCCCGAAAAGGGCCACAAGTGGGGGTCCAGCCTCCCCGAAGCAGCCTTCCAAGTGGGCGTGAAGGCTGCTGGTTGTTTTCTTGGTGACAGGCTTGATCGGGCTTGAGGACACTGGCCGCCATCTCCTGGGGGTCACGTCCCGTTGCGCCGGCCCAGCCCCTCTTCCCGGCCCGGGCTTGGGTCTAGCCACGCCCCTAGCGCCACTGGCCGGGGGTCGGGTCACTGTACCTGGGTTACCACGCTAGGCCCGAAAAGGGCTACGCGTGGGGGTCCAGCCTCCCTGAAGCAGCATTCTGAGTGAGCGTGAAGGCTGCTGGTTGAATTCCAGGAGACAGGCTTGATCGGGCTTGAGGACCCCGGCAGCCATCTGCAGGGGGTCACGTCCCCTTTCGCCAGCCCCACCCCTCTTCCCGGCCCGGGCTTCGGTCTAGCCACGGCCCTAGCGCCACTGGTCCAGGGGATTGGGTCGCTGTACCTGGGTTACCATTCTAGGCCTAAACAGGGCCAAACGTGGGGGTCCAGCCTCCCCGAAGCAGCCTTCCAAGTGGGCGTGAAGGCTGCTGGTTGCATTCCATTGGACAGGCTTGATCGGGCTTGAGGACCCTGGCCGCCATCTGCAGGGGGTCACGTCCCCTTGCGTCTGCCCCGCCCCTCTTCCCGGCCCGGGCTTGGGTCTAGCCACGCCCCTAGCGCCACTGGCCCGTGGGTCGGGTTGCTGTACCTGGGTTACCACGCTAGGCCTGAAAAGGGCTACACGTGGGGGTCCAGCCTCCCCGAAGCAGCCTTCCTAGTGTGCGTAAAGGCTGCTGGTAGCATTCGGGGAGACAGGCTTGATTAGGCTTGAGGACCCCGGCCACCATCTGCTGGGGGTCACGTCCCCTTGTGCTGGCCCCGCCCCTCTTCCCAGCCCGGGCTTGGGTCTTGCCACGCACCTAGCGCCACGTGCCCGTGGGTCGGCTCGCTGTACCTGGGTTACCACGCTAGGCCCGGAAAGGGCCACACGTGGGGGTCCAGCCTCCCCGAAGCAGCCTTCCAAGTGAGCGTGAAGGCTGCTGGTTGCATTCCGGGAGACAGGCTTGATCGGGCTTGAGGACCCTGGCCGCCATCTTCAAGGGGTCACGTCCCCTTGCGCTGGCCCCGCCCCTCTGCCTGGCCCGGGCTTTGGTCTAGCCACGCCCCTAGCGCCACTTGCCGGGGGTCAGGTCACTGTACCTGGGTTACCACGCTAGGCCCGAAAAGGGCCACGCATGGGGGGTCCAGCCTCCCCGAAGCAGCCTTCCAAGTGGGCGTGAAGGCTGCTGGTTGCATTCTGGGAGACAGGCTTGATCTGGCTTGAGGACCCCGGCCGCCATCTGCTGGGGGTCACGTCCCCTTGCGCCGGCCCCGCCCCTCTTCCCTCCCGGGCTTGGGTCTAGCCAGGCCACTAGCGCCACCTGCCGGGGGTCGGGTCGCTGTACCTGTGTTACCACGCTAGGCCCGAAAAGGGCCACGTGTACGGGGTCCAGACTCCCCGAAGCAGCCTTCCGAGTGGGCGTGAAGGCTGCTGGTTGCATTCTGATAGACAGGCTTGATCTGGCTTGAGGACCCCGGCCGCCATCTGCCAGGGTTCTCGTCCCCTTGCGCCGGCCTTGCCCCTCTTCCCTCCCGAGTTTGTGTCTAGCCACGCCCCAAGGGCCACTGGCCGGGGGTCGGGTCGCTGTACCTGGGCTACCACGCTAGTCCCGAAAAGGGCCACGCGTGGGTGGTCCAGCCTCCCCGAAGCAGCCTTCCAAGTGGGCGTGAAGGCTGCTGGTTGCATTCTTGGAGACAGGCTTGATCTGGCTTGAGGACCCAGGCCGCCATCTCCAGGAGGTCACGTCCCCTTGCGCCGGCCACGCCCCTCTTCCCGGCCCGGGCTTCGGTCTAGCCACGCCCCTAGGGCCACTGGCCTGGGGTCGGGTCACTGTACCTGGGTTACCACGCTAGGCCCGGAAAGGGCCACACGTGGGGGTCCAGCCTCCCCGAAGCAGCCTTCCAAGTGGGCGTGAAGGCTGCTGGTTGCATTCTTGGAGACAGGCTTGATCTGGCTTGAGGACCCAGGCCGCCATCTCCAGGAGGTCACGTCCCCTTGCGCCGGCCACGCCCCTCTTCCCGGCCCGGGCTTCGGTCTAGCCACGCCCCTAGGCCACTGGCCTGGGGTCGGGTCACTGTACCTGGGTTACCACGCTAGGCCCGAAAAGGGCCACACGTGGGGTTCCAGCCTCCCCGAAGCAGCCTTCTGAGTGGGCGTGAAGGCTGCTGGTTGCATTCTTGGAGACAGGCTTGATCTGGCTTGAGGACCCCGGCCGCCATCTGCAGGGGGTCACATCCCCTTTCGCCGGCCCCGCCCCTCTTCCCGGCCCGGGCTTGGGTCTAGCCACGCCCCTAGCGCCACTGGCCCGGGGGTCGGGTTGCTGTACCTGGGTTACCACGCTAGGCCCGAAAAGGCCACACGTGGGCGTACAGCCTCCCCAAAGCAGCATTCCGAGGAGGCGTAAAGGCTGCTGGTTGCATTCCGGGAGACAGGCTTGATCGGGCTTGAGGACCCCGGCCGCAACCTGCTGGGGGTCACTTCCCCTGCGCCGGCCACGCCCCTCTTCCTGGCCCGGGCTTGGGTCTAGCCATGCCCCTAGCGCCACTGGCCCGGGGGTTCGGGTCGCTTTAACTGAGTTACCATGCTAGGCCCGGAAAGGGCCACACGTGGGGGTCAATCCTCCCCGAAGCACCCTTCCAAGTGGGCGTGAAGGCTGCTGGTTGCATTCTTGGAGACAGGCTTGATCTGGCTTGAGGACACTTGCCGCCATCTGCAGGGGGTCACGTCCACTTGGGCCGGCCCCACCCCTCTTCCTGGCCCAGGCTTGGGTCTAGCCACGCCCCTAGCGCCACCTGCCCGTGGGTCGGGTTGCTGTACCTGGGTTACCACGCTAGGCCCAAAAAGGGCCACACGTGGGGGTCCAGCCTCCCCGAAGAAGCCTTCCTAGTGGGCGTGAAGGCTGCTGGTTGCATTCCGGGAGACAGGCTTCATCTGTCTTGAGGACCCCGGCCGCCATCTGCTGGGGGTCACATCCCCTTGCGCCGGCCCCACCCCTCTTCCCGTCCCGGGCTTGGGTCTAGCCACGCCGGGAGCGCCACCAGTCCAGGGGTCGGGTCACTGTACCTGGGTTACCACGCTAGGCCCAAAAAGGGCCACACGTGCTGGTCCAGCCTCCCCGAAGTAGCCTTCCCAGTGAGCGTGAAGGCTGCTGGTTGAATTCCAGGAGACAGGCTTGATCGGGCTTGAGGACCCCGGCCGCCATCTTCTGGGGGTCACGTCCCCTTGCGCCGGCCCAGCCCCTCTTCCCGGCCCGGGCTTGGGTCTAGCCACGCCCCTAGCGCCACTGGCCGGGGGTCGGGTCACTGTACCTGGGTTACCACGCTAGGCCTGAAAAGGGCTACGCGTGGGGCGTCCAGCCTCCGTGAAGCAGCATTCTGAGTGAGCGTGAAGGCTGCTGGTTGCATCCAGGAAGACAGGCTTGATCGGGCTTGAGGACCCCGGCAGCCATCTGCAGGGGGTCACGTCCCCTTTCGCCAGCCCCACCCCTCTTCCCGGCCCGGGCTTCGGTCTAGCCACGCCCCTAGTGCCACTGGAACGGGGGTCGGGTCACTGTACCTGGTTTACCACGCTAGGCCCGAAAAGGGCCACACGTGGGGGTCCAGCCTCCCGAAGCAGCCTTCCAAGTGGGCGTGAAGGCTGCTGGTTGCATTCCGGGAGACAGGCTTGATCTGGCTTGAGGACCCTAGCCACCATCTGCTGGTGGTCACGTAACATCTTGCGCCGGCCCCGCCCCTCTTCCCGGCCCGGGCTTGGGTCTAGCCACGCCCCTAGTGCCACTGGAACGGGGGTCGGGTCACTGTACCTGGTTTACCACGCTAGGCCCAAAAAGTGCCACACGTGGTTGGTCCAGCCTCCCCGAAGCAGCATTCTCAGTGGGCGTGAAGGCTGCTGGTTGCTTTCTGGGAGACAGGCTTGATCTGGCTTGAGGACCCCGGCCGCCATCTGCTGGGGGTCACGTCCCCTTGCGCCGGCCCCACCCCTCTTCCCGGCCCAGGCTTGGGTCTAGCCACACCCCTAGCGCCACTGGCCCGGGTGTCATGTCTCTGTACCTGGGTTACCACGCTAGGCCCGAAAAGGGCCACACGTGTGGGTCCAGTCTCTCCGAGGCAGCCTTCTGAGTGGGAGAGAAGGCTGCTGGTTGCATTCTGGGAGACAGGCTTGATCGGGCTTGAGGACCCCGGCCGCCATCTGCTGGGGGTCACGTGCCCGTGCGCCGGCCCCGCCCCTCTTCCCTCCCGGGCTTAGGTCTAGCCACGCCCCTAGCGCCACCTGCCAGGGGGTTGGGTCGCTGTACCTGGGTTACCACGCTAGGCCCGAAAAGGGCCACACGTGGGGGGTCGAGCCTCCCCAAAGCAGCCTTCTGAGTGGGCGTGAAGGCTGCTGGTTGCATTCCGGGAGACAGGCTTGATCGGGCTTGAGCACCCCAGCCACCATCTGCTGAGGGTCACGTCCCCTTGCGCCGGCCTTGCCCCTCTTCCCGGCCTGGGCTTGGGTCTAGCCACGCCCCTAGCACCACTGGCCCGGGTGTCGGGTCACTGTACCTGGGTTACCACACTAGGCCCGGAAAAGGCCACACGTGGGGGTCCAGCCTCCCCGAAGCAGCCTTCTGAGTGGGCGTGAAGGCTGCTGGTTGCATTCTGATAGACAGGCTTGATCTGGCTTGAGGACCCCGGCCGCCATCTGCCAGGGTTCTCGTCCCCTTGCGCCGGCCTTGCCCCTCTTCCCTCCCGAGTTTGTGTCTAGCCACGCCCCAAGGGCCACTGGCCCGGGGGTCGGGTCGCTGTACCTGGGCTACTACGCTAGTCCCGAAAAGGGCCACGCGTGGGTGGTCCAGCCTCCCCGAAGCAGCATTCTCAGTGGGCGTGAAGGCTGCTGGTTGCATTCTGGGAGACAGGCTTGATCGGGCTTGAGGACCCCGGCCGCCATCTTCTGGGGGTCACGTCCCGTTGCGCCAGCCCCGCCCCTCTTCCCGGCCTGGGCTTGGGTCTAGCCACGCCCCGAGCGCCACTGGCCCGGGGGTCAAGTCTCTGTACCTGGGTTACAACGCTAGCCCCGTATAGGGCCACACGTGGGGGTCCAGTCTCTCCGAAGCAGCCTTCTGAGTGGGAGAGAAGGCTGCTGGTTGCATTCCGGGAGACAGGCTTGATTAGGCTTGAGGACCCCGGCCGCCATCTGCTGGTGTTCACGTGCCCGTGCGCCGGCCCCGCCCCTCTTCCCTCCCGGGCTTAGGTCTAGCCACGCCACTAGCGCCACCTGCCGGGGGTCGTGTTGCTGTACCTGGGTTACCACGCTACGCCCGAAAAGGGCCACGTTTGGGGGGTCCAGCCTCCCTGAAGCAGCCTTCTGAGTGGGCGTGAAGGCTGCTGGTTGCATTCTGGGAGACAGGCTTGATAGGGCTTGAGGAACCCGGCCGCCATCTGCTGGGGGTCACGTCCCCTTGCGCCGGCCCCACCCCTCTTCCCAGCCCAGGCTTGTGTCTAGCCACGCCCCTAGCGCCACTGGCCCGGGGGTCGGGTCACTGTACCTGGGTTACCACGCTAGGCCTGAAAAGGGTCACGCATGGGGAGTCCAGCCTCCCCGAAGCAGCCTTCCGAGTGGGCGTGAAGGCTGCTGGTTTCATTCCAGGAGACAGGCTTTCTTGGGCTTGAGGACCCCGGCTGCCATCTGCTGGGGGTCACGTCCCCATGCGACAGCCCCGCCCCTCTTCCCGGCCCAGGCTTGGGTCTAGCCACGCCCCTAGCGCCACTGGAACGGGGGTCGGGTCGCTGTACCTGGGTTACCACGCTGGTCCCGAAAAGGGCCACGTGTGGGGGGGTCCAGCCTTTCCGAGGCAGCCTTCTTAGTGTGAGAGACGGCTGTGGGTTGCATTCCAGGAGACAGGCTTGATCAAGCTTGAGGACCCTGGCCGCCATCTGCTGGGGGTCACGTCCCCTTGCCACGGCCCCGCCCCTCTTCCCGGCCAGGGCTTGAGTCTAGCCACGGCCCTAGTGCCACTGGAACGGGGGTCGGGTCGCTGTACCTGGGTTACCACGCTAGGCCCGAAAAGGGCCACACGTGGGGGGTCCAGCCTCCACGAAGCAGCCTTCCAAGTGGGCGTGAAGGCTGCTGGTTGCATCCAGGAAGACAGGCTTGATCGGGCTTGAGGACCCTGGCCGCCATCTACAGGGGTTCACGTCCCCGCTCACCAGCCCCGCCCCTTTTCCCGGCCCGGGCTTGGGTCTAGCCACGCCCCTAGAGCCACCAGTCTAGGGGTCGGGTCGCTGTACCTGGGTTACCACGCTAGGCCCGGAAAGGGCCACACGTGGGGGTCCAGCCTCCCCGAAGCAGCCTTCCGAGTGGGCGTGAAGGCTGCTGGTTGCATTCTGGGAGACAGGCTTGATCGGGCTTGAGGACCCCGGCCGCCATTTGCCAGGGGTCGCGTCCCCTTGCGCCGGCCCCGCCCCTCTTCCCGGCCCAGGCTTGGGTCTAGCCACGCCCCTAGCGCCACTGGTCCAGGGGTCGGGTCGCTGTACTTGGGTTACCACGCGAGGTCCGAAAAGCGACACACGTGGGGGTCCAGCCTCCTCGAAGCAGCCTTCCGAGTGGGCGTGAAGGCTGCTGGTTGCATTCTTGGAGACAGGCTTGATCTGGCTTGAGGACCCAGGCCGCCATCTGCTGGGGGTCATGTCCCCGCGCGCCGGACCCACTCCTCTTCCCGGCCCAGGCTTGGGTCTAGCCACGCCCCTAGCGCCACCTGCTGGGGGTCCTATCGCTGTACCTGGGTTACCACGCTAGGCCCGGAAAGGGCCACACGTGGGGGTCCAGCCTCCCCGAAGCAGCCTTCTGAGTGGGCGTTAAGGCTGCTGGATGCATTCTGGGAGACAGGCTTGATCGGGCTTGAGGACCCCGGCTGCGATTTACCGGCAGTCACGTCCCCTTTCGCCGGCCCCGCCGCTCTTCCCTCCCAGGCTTGGGTCTAGCCACGGCCCTAGCACCACTGGCCCAGTGGTTGGGTCACTGTACCTGGGTTACCACGCTAGGCCCGAAAAGGGCCACACGTGGGGGTCCAGCCTCCCCGAAGCAGCCTTCCAAGTGGGCGTGAAGGCTGCTGGTTGCATTCTTGGAGACAGGCTTGATCGGGCTTGAGGACCCCAGCCGATATCTGCCGGGGGTCACGTCCCCTTGCGCCGGCCCCGCCTCTCTTCCTGGCCCGGGCTTGGGTCTAGCCACGGCCCTAGTGCCACTGGAACGGGGGTCGGGTCGCTGTACCTGGGTTACCATGCTAGGCCCGGAAACGGCCACAAGTGGGGGTCCAGCCTCCCCGAAGCAGCCTTACGAATGGACGTGAAGGCTGCTGGTTGCATTCCAGGAGACAGGCTTGATCTGGCTTGAGGACCCTGGCCGCCATCTGCTGGGGGTCACGTCCCCTTGCGCCGGCCCCGCCCCTCTTCCCGGCCCAGGCTTGGGTCTAGCAACGCCCCTAGCGCCACTAGGCCGGAGGTCGGGTCGCTGTACCTGGGTTACCACGCTAGGCCCGAAAAGGGCCACACGTGGGGGGTCCAGCCTCCCCGAAGCAGCCTTCTGAGTGGGCGTGAAGGCTGCTGGTTGCATTCTGGGAGACAGGCTTGATCGGGCTTGAGGACCCCGGCCGCCATTTGCCGGGGGTCACATCCCCTTGCGCCGGCCCCGCCCCTCTTCCCGGCCCAGGCTTGGGTCTAGCCACGCCCCTAGCGCCACTGGTCCAGGGGTCGGTTCACTGTACCTGGGTTACCACGCGAGGTCCGAAAAGCGCCACACGTGGGGGTCCAGCCTCCTCGAAGCAGCCTTCCGAGTGGGCATGAAGGCTGCTGGTTGCATTCTGGGAGACAGGCTTGATGTGGCTTGAGGACCCAGGCGGCCATCTGCTGGGGGTCATGTCCCCGCTCACCGGCCCCACTCCTCTTCCCGGCCCAGGCTTGGGTCTAGCCACGCCCCTAGCGCCACTGGTCCAGTGGTCAGGTCTCTGTACCTGGGTTACCACGCTAGGCCCGGAAAGGGCCACACGTGTGGGTCCAGCCTCCCCGAAGCAGCCTTCTGATTGGGCGTTAAGGCTGCTGGCTGCATTCTGGGAGACAGGATTGTTCGGGCTTGAGGACCCCGGCTGCAATCTGCCGGGGGTCACGTCCCCTTGCGCCGGCCCCGCCCCTCTTCCTGGCCCAGGCTTGGGTCTAGCCACGCCCCGAGCGCCACTGGCCCGGGGGTCAGGTCTCTGTACCTGGGTTACAACGCTAGCCCCGTATAGGGCCACACGTGGGGGTCCAGTCTCTCCGAGGCAGCCTTCTGAGTGGGCGTGAAGGCTGCTGGTTGCATTCCAGAAGACAAGCTTGATCTGGCTTGAGGACCCCTGCCGCCATCAGCAGGGGGGCACGTCCCCTTGTACCGGCCCCACCCCTCTTAACGGCCCAGGCTTGGGTCTAGCCACGCCCCTAGAGCCACCTGTCCAGGGGTCGGGTCGCTGTACCTGGGTAACCACGCTAGGCCAGGAAAGGGCCACACGTGGGGGTCCAGCCTCCCCGAAGCAGCCTTCCAAGTGTGTGTGAAGGCTGCTGGTTGCTTTCCAGAAGACAGGCTTGATCGGGCTTGAGGACCCCGGCCGCCATTTGCTGGGGGTCATGTCCCCTTGCGCCGGCCCCGCCCCTCTTCCCAGCCCGGGCTTGTGTCTAGCCACGGCCCTAGTGCCACTGGCCCGGGGGTAGGGTTGCTGTACCTGGGTTACCACGCTAGGCCCGAAAAGGGCCACACGTGGGGGTACAGCCTTCCCGAAGCAGCCTTCTGAGTGGGCGTGAAGGCTGCTGGTTGCATTCTTGGAGACAGGCTTGATCTGGCTTGAGGACACTGGCCGCCATCTGCTGGGGGTCACGTCCCCTTGCCACGGCCCCGCCCCTCTTCCCGGCCAGGGCTTGGGTCTAGCCACGGCCCTAGTGCCACTGGAACGGGGGTCGGGTCGCTGTACCTGGGTTACAACGCTAGGCCCCAAAAGGACCACACGTGGGGGGTCCAGCCTCCCCGAAGCAGCCTTCCGAGTGGGCGTGAAGGCTGCTGGTTGCATCCAGGAAGACAGGCTTGATCGGGCTTGAGGACCCCGGCCGCCATCTACAGGGGTTCACGTCCCCGCTCACCAGCCCCGTCCCTTTTCCCGGCCCGGGCGTGGGTCTAGCCACGCCCCTAGAGCCACCAGTCCATGGGTCGGGTCACTGTACCTGGGTTACCAGCTAGGCCCGGAAAGGGCCACACGTGCTGGTCCAGCCTCCCCGAAGCAGCCTTCTGAGTGGGCGTGAAGGCTGCTGCTTGCATTCTTGGAGACAGGCTTGATCGGGCTTGAGGACACTGGCCGCCATCTGCCGGGTGTCACGTCCCCTTGCGCCGACCCCGCCCCTCTTCCCGGCCCAGGCTTGGGTCTAGCCACGCCCCTAGAGCCACCAGTCCAGGGGTCGGGTCGCTGTACCTGGGTTACCATGCTAGGCCTGGAAATGGCCACACGTGGGGGTCCAGCCTCCCCGAAGCAGCCTTCCGAGTGGGCGTGAAGGCTGCTGGTTGCATTCTGGGAGACAGGCTTGATCGGGCTTGAGGACCCTGGCCGCCATCTTCTGGGGGTCACGTCCCCTTGCGCCGGCCCCGCCCCTCTTTCCGGCCCGGGCTTGGGTCTAGCCACGCCCCTAGCGCCACTCGTCCTGGAGTCGGGTCGCTGTACCTGGTTTACCACGCTAGGCCCGAAAAGGGCCAAACGTTTGGGTCCAGCCTCCCTGAAGCAGCCTTCCAAGTGGGCGTGAAGGCTGCTGGTTGCATTCTTGGAGACAGGCTTGATCTGGCTTGAGGACCCCGGCCGCCATCTGCTGGGGGTCATGTCCCCTTGCGCCGGCCCCGCCCATCTTCCCGGCCCGGGCTTGTGTCTAGCCACGCCCCTAGCGCCACCTGCCAGGGGGTCGGGTCGCTGTACCTGGGTTACCACGCTAGGCTCGAAAAGGGCCACTCGTGGGGGTCCAGCCTCCCCAAAGCAGCCTTCCGAGTGGGCGTGAAGGCTGCTGGTTGCATTCTTGGAGACAGGCTTGATCGTGCTTGAGGACCCCTCTGCGATTTACCGGGGGTCACGTCCCCTTAAGCCGGCCCCGCCCTTCTTCCCGGCCCAGGCTTGGGTCTAGCCACGCCCCTAGCGCCACTAGCCCGGAGATTGGGTCGCTGTACCTGGGTTACAGCGATAGGCCCGAAAAGGGCCACACGTGGGGGGTCCAGCCTCCCCGAAGCAGCCTTCCGAGTGGGCGTGAAGGCTGCTGGTTGCATTCTGGGAGACAGGCTTGATCGGGCTTGAGGACCCCGGCCTCCATTTGCCGGGGGTCACATCCCCTTGCGCCGGCCCCGCCCCTCTTCCCGGCCCAGGCTTGGGTCTAGCCACGCCCCTAGCGCCACTGGCACAGTGGTTGGGTCGCTGTACCTGTGTTACCACGCTAGGCCCAAAAAGGGCCACACGTGGGGTCCAGCCTCCCCGAAGCAGCCTTCCAAGTGGGCGTGAAGGCTGCTGGTTGCATTCCAGATACAGGCTTGATCGGGCTTGAGGACCCCGGCTGCAATCTGCCGGGGGTCACGTCTCCTTGCGCTGGCCCCGCCCTTCTTCGCGGCCCAGGCTTGGGTCTAGCCACGCCCCTAGCGCCGCCAGTCCAGGGGTCGGGTCGCTGTACCTGGGTTACCACGCTAGGCACGGAAAGGGCCACACGTGGGGGGTCCAGCCTCCACGAAGCAGCCTTCCGAGTGGGCGTGAAGGCTGCTGGTTGCATCCCGGAAGACAGGCTTGATTGGGCTTGAGGACCCAGGCCGCCATCTTCAGGGGTTCACGTCCCCGCTCACCAGCCCCGCCCCTCTTCCCGGCCCGGGCTTGGGTCTAGCCACGCCCCTAGCGCCACTGGCCCAGTTGTTGGGTCGCTGTACCTGTGTTACCACGCTAGGCCAGGAAAGGGCCACACGTGGAGGTCCAGCCTCCCCGAAGCAGCCTTTCAAATGTGCGTGAAGGCTGCTGGTTGCTTTCCAGAAGACAGGCTTGATCGGGCTTGAGGACCCCGGCCGCCATCTGCTGGGGGTCATGTCCCCTTGCGCCGGCCCCGCCCCTTTTCCCAGCCCGGGCTTGTGTCTAGCCACGGCCCTAGTGCCACTGGTCCGGGGGTCGGGTCGCTGTACCTGTGTTACCACGCTAGGCCCGAAAAGGGCCACACGTGGGGGTCCAGCCTTCCCGAAGCAGCCTTCTGAGTGGCCGTGAAAGCTGCTGATTGCATTCCAGGATACAGGCTTGATCTGGCTTGAGGACCCTGGCCGCCATCTGCTGGGGGGCACGTCCCTTGCCACGGCCCCGCCCCTCTTCCCGGCCAGGGCTTGGGTCTAGCCACGGCCCTAGTGCCAGTGGAACGGGGGTCGGGTCGCTGTACCTGGGTTACCACGCTAGGCCCGAAAAGGGCCACACGTGGGGGGTCCAGCCTCCACGAAGCAGCCTTCTGAGTGGGCGTGAAGGCTGCTGGTTGCATCCAGAAAGACAGGCTTGATCGGGCTTGAGGACCCCGGCCGCCATCTGCAGGGGTTCACGTCCCCGCTCACCAGCCCCGCCCCTCTTCCCGGCCCGGGCTTGGGTCTAGCCACGCCCCTAGCGCCACTGGTCCAGGGGTCGGGTCGCTGTACCTGGGTTACCACGCTAGGCCCGGAAAGGGCCACACGTGCTGGTCCAGCCTCCCCGAAGCACCCTTCCAAGTGGGCGTGAAGGCTGCTGGTTGCATTCTTGGAGACAGGCTTGATCTGGCTTGAGGACACTGGCCGCCATCTTCTGGGGGTCACGTCCCCTTGCGCCGGCCCCGCCCCTCTTCCCGGCCCGGGCTTGGGTCTAGCCACGCCCCTAGTGCCACCAGCCTTGGGGTCGGGTCACTGTACCTGGGTTACCACGCTAGGCCCGAAAAGGTCCACACGTGGGGGTCCAGCCTCCCCGAAGCAGCCTTCCAAGTGGGCGTGAAGGCTGCTGGTTGCATTCTGGGAGACAGGCTTGATCGGGCTTGAGGACCCTGGCCGCCATCTGCTGGGGGTCACGTCCCCTTGCGACGGCCCCGCCCCTCTTCCCGGCCCGGGCTTGGGTCTAGCCACGCCCCTAGCGCCACTGGCCCGGAGGTCGGGTCGCTGTACCTGTGATACCACGCTAGGCCCAGAAAGGGACACACGTGGGGGTCCAGCATCCCCGAAGCAGCCTTCCAAGTGGGCGTGAAGGCTCCTGGTTGCATTCTTGGAGACAGGCTTGATCTGGCTTGAGGACCCCGGCCGCCATCTGCTGGGGGTCATGTCACCGTGCGCCAGCCACGCCCCTCTTCCCGGCCCGGGCTTGGGTCTAGCCACGACCCTAGCCCCACCAGTCCAGGGGTCGTGTCACTGTACCTGGGTTACCACACTAGGCCCGAAAAGGGCCACACGTGGGGGTCCAGCCTCCCCGAAGCAGCCTTCCAAGTGGGCGTGAAGGCTGCTGGTTGCATTCCGGGAGACAGGCTTGATCGGGCTTGAGGACCCAGGCCGCCATCTCCAGGAGGTCACGTCTTCTTGCGCCGGCCAAGCCCCTCTTCCCGGCCCGGGCTTGGGTCTAACCACGGCCCTAGGGCCACTGGCCTGGGGTCGGGTCGCTGTACCTGGGTTACCACGCTAGGCCCGAAAAGGGCCACACGTGGTGTTCCAGCCTCCCTGAAGCAGCCTTCTGAGTGGGCGTGAAGGCTGCTGGTTGCATTCCAGAAGACAGGCTTGATCTGGCTTGAGGACCCCGCCGCCATCTGCAGGGGGTCACGTCCCCTTGCGCCGGCCACGCCCCTCTTCCCGGCCCAGGCTTGGGTCTAGCCACGCCCCTAGCGCCAGTGGCCCGGTGGTTGGGTCGCTGTAACTGTGTTACCACCTTAGGCCCGAAAAGGGCCACACGTGGGGGTCCAGCCTCCCTGAAGCAGCCTTCCAAGTGGGCGTGAAGGCTGCTGGTTGCATTCTTGGAGACAGGCTTGATTGCGCTTGAGGACCCCAGCCGCCATCTGCTGCGGGTCACATCCCCTTGCGCCGGCCCCGCCCCTCTTCCCGGCCCTGGCTTGGGTCTAGCCACGGCCCTAGCGCCACCCGTCCATGGGTCGGGTCACTGTATCTGGGTTACCACACTAGGCCCGGAAAGGTCCACACGTGGGGGTCCAGCCTCCCCGAAGCAGCCTTCCAAGTGGGCGTGAAGGCTGCTGGTTGCATTCCGGGAGACAGGCTTGATCTGGCTTGAGGACCCCGGCTGCGATTTACCGGGGGTCATGTCCCCTTGCGCCGGCCCCGCCCCTCTTCCCGGCCCGGGCTTGGGTCTAGCCACGCCCTTAGCACCACTGGCCCGGTGGTTGGGTCACTGTACCTGGGTTACCACGCTAGGCCCGAAAAGGTCCACACGTGGGGGTCCAGCCTCCCCGAAGCAGCCTTCCAAGTGGGCATGAAGGCTGCTGGTTGCATTCCGGGAGACAGGCTTGATCGGGCTTGAGGACCCCGGCTGCCATCTACCGGGGGTCACATCCCCTTTCGCCGGCCAAGCCCCTCTTCCCGGCCCGGGCTTGGGTCTAGCGTCGCCCCTAGGGCCACTGGCCCGGGGGTCGGGTTGCTGTACCTGGGTTACCACGCTAGGCCCGAAAAGGTCCACACGTGGGGGTCCAGCCTCCCCGAAGCAGCCTTCCCAGTTAGCGGGAAGGCTGCTGGTTGCATTCTTGGAGACAGGCTTGATCGGGCTTGAGGTTCCCGGCCTCCATTTGCCGGGGGTCACGTCCCCTTTCGCCGGCCACGCCCCTCTTCCCGGCCCGGGCTTGGGTCTAGCAACGCCCCTAGCGCCACTGGCCCGGAGGTCGGGTCGCTGTACCTGGGATACAGCGATAGGCCCGAAAAGGGCCACAGGTGGGGGCTCCAGCCTCCTCGAAGCAGCCTTCCGAGTGGGCGTGAAGGCTGCTGGTTGCATTCTTGGAGACAGGCTTGATCGGGCTTGAGGACCCCAGCCGCCATCTGCTGGGGGTCACGTCCCCTTGCGCCGGTCCCGCCTCTCTTCCTGGCCCGGGCTTGGGTCTAGCCACGCACCTAGCGCCACTGGTTCAGGGGTCGGGTCGCTGTACCTGGGTTACCATGCTAGGCCCGGAAACGGCCACACGTGGGGGTCCAGCCTCCCCAAAGCAGCCTTACGAATGGACGTAAAGGCTGTTGGTTGCATTCCAGGAGACAGGCTTGATCTGGCTTGAGGACCCCGGCTGCGATTTACCGGGGGTCACGTCCCTTTGCGCCGGCCCCGCCCCTATCCCGGCCCAGGCTTGGGTCTAGCCACGCCCCTAGAGCCACCAGTCCAGGGGTTGGGTCGCTATACCTGGGTTACCACGCTAGGCCCGAAAGGGCCACACGTGGGGGGTCCAGCCTCCACGAAGCAGCCTTCCGAGTGGGCGTGAAGGCTGCTGGTTGCATTCCAGAAGACAGGCTTGATCTGGCTTGAGGACCCCTGCCGCCATCAGCAGGGGGGCACGTCCCCTTGTACCGGCCCCACCCCTCTTAACGGCCCAGGCTTGGGTCTAGCCACGCCCCTAGAGCCACCTGTCCAGGGGTCGGGTCGCTGTACCTGGGTAACCACGCTAGGCCAGGAAAGGGCCACACGTGGGGGTCCAGCCTCCCCGAAGCAGCCTTCCAAGTGTGCGTGAAGGCTGCTGGTTGCTTTCCAGAAGACAGGCTTGATCGGGCTTGAGGACCCCGGCCGCCATCTGCTGGGGGTCATGTCCCCTTGCGCCAGCAGCCCCGCCCCTCTTCCCAGCCCGGGCTTGTGTCTAGCCACGGCCCTAGTGCCACTGGCCCGGGGGTAGCGTTGCTGTACCTGGGTTACCACGCTAGGCCCGAAAAGGGCCACACGTGGGGGTCCAGCCTTCCCGAAGCAGCCTTCTGAGTGGGCGTGAAGGCTGCTGGTTGCATTCTTGGAGACAGGCTTGATCTGGCTTGAGGACACTGGCCGCCATCTGCTGGGGGTCACGTCCCCTTGCCACGGCCCCGCCCCTCTTCCCGGCCAGGGCTTGGGTCTAGCCACGGCCCTAGTGCCACTGGAACGGGGGTCGGGTCGCTGTACCTGGGTTACAACGCTAGGCCCGAAAAGGGCCACACGTGGTGTTCCAGCCTCCCCGAAGCAGCCTTCCGAGTGGGCGTGAAGGCTGCTGGTTGCATCCAGGAAGACAGGCTTGATCGGGCTTGAGGACCCCGGCCGCCATCTACAGGGGTTCACGTCCCCGCTCACCAGCCCCGCCCCTTTTCCCGGCCCGGGCGTGGGTCTAGCCACGCCCCTAGAGCCACCAGTCCAGGGGTCGGGTCACTGTACCTGGGTTACCACGCTAGGCCCGGAAAGGGCCACACGTGCTCTTCCAGCCTCCCCGAAGCAGCCTTCTGAGTGGGCGTGAAGGCTGCTGGTTGCATTCTTGGAGACAGGCTTGATCGGGCTTGAGGACACTGGCCGCCATCTGCAGGGTGTCACGTCCCCTTGCGCCGACCCCGCCCCTCTTCCCGGCCCAGGCTTGGGTCTAGCCACGCCCCTAGAGCCACCAGTCCAGGGGTCGGGTCGCTGTACCTGGGTTACCATGCTAGGCCCGGAAATGGCCACACGTGGGGGTCCAGCCTCCCCGAAGCAGCCTTCCGAGTGGGCGTGAAGGCTGCTGGTTGCATTCTGGGAGACAGGCTTGATCGGGCTTGAGGACCCTGGCCGCCATCTTCTGGGGGTCACGTCCCCTTGCGCCGGCCCCGCCCCTCTTTCCGGCCCGGGCTTGGGTCTAGCCACGCCCCTAGCGCCACTCGTCCTGGAGTCGGGTCGCTGTACCTGGTTTACCACGCTAGGCCCGAAAAGGGCCAAACGTTTGGGTCCAGCCTCCCTGAAGCAGCCTTCCAAGTGGGCGTGAAGGCTGCTGGTTGCATTCTTGGAGACAGGCTTGATCTGGCTTGAGGACCCTGGCCGCCATCTGCAGGGGGTCATGTCCCCTTGCGCCGGCCCCGCCCAACTTCCCGGCCCGGGCTTGGGTCTAGCCACGCCCTTAGCACCACTGGCCCGGTGGTTGGGTCACTGTACCTGGGTTACCACGCTAGGCCCGAAAAGGTCCACACGTGGGGGTCCAGCCTCCCCGAAGCAGCCTTCCAAGTGGGCGTGAAGGCTGCTGGTTGCATTCTGGGAGACAGGCTTGATCGGGCTTGAGGACCCTGGCCGCCATCTGCTGGGGGTCACGTCCCCTTGCGACGGCCCCGCCCCTCTTCCCGGCCCGGGCTTGGGTCTAGCCATGCCCCTAGCGCCACTGGCCCGGAAGTCGGGTCGCTGTACCTGTGATACCACGCTAGGCCCAGAAAGGGACACACGTGGGGGTCCAGCATCCCCGAAGCAGCCTTCCAAGTGGGCGTGAAGGCTCCTGGTTGCATTCTTGGAGACAGGCTTGATCTGGCTTGAGGACCCCGGCCGCCATCTGCTGGGGGTCATGTCACCGTGCGCCAGCCACGCCCCTCTTCCCGGCCCGGGCTTGGGTCTAGCCACGCCCCTAGCCCCACCAGTCCAGGGGTCGTGTCACTGTACCTGGGTTACCACACTAGGCCCGAAAAGGGCCACACGTGGGGGTCCAGCCTCCCCGAAGCAGCCTTCCAAGTGGGCGTGAAGGCTGCTGGTTGCATTCCGGGAGACAGGCTTGATCGGGCTTGAGGACCCAGGCCGCCATCTCCAGGAGGTCACGTCTTCTTGCGCCGGCCAAGCCCCTCTTCCCGGCCCGGGCTTGGGTCTAACCACGGCCCTAGGGCCACTGGCCTGGGGTCGGGTCACTGTACCTGGGTTACCACGCTAGGCCCGAAAAGGGCCACACGTGGTGTTCCAGCCTCCCCGAAGCAGCCTTCTGAGTGGGCGTGAAGGCTGCTGGTTGCATTCCAGAAGACAGGCTTGATCTGGCTTGAGGACCCCGCCGCCATCTGCAGGGGGTCACGTCCCCTTGCGCCGGCCACGCCCCTCTTCCCGGCCCAGGCTTGGGTCTAGCCACGCCCCTAGCGCCAGTGGCCCGGTGGTTGGGTCGCTGTAACTGTGTTACCACGCTAGGCCCGAAAAGGGCCACACGTGGGGGTCCAGCCTCCCTGAAGCAGCCTTCCAAGTGGGCGTGAAGGCTGCTGGTTGCATTCTTGGAGACAGGCTTGATTGCGCTTGAGGACCCCGGCCGCCATCTGCTGCGGGTCACATCCCCTTGCGCCGGCCCCGCCCCTCTTCCCGGCCCTGGCTTGGGTCTAGCCACGGCCCTAGCGCCACCCGTCCATGGGTCGGGTCACTGTATCTGGGTTACCACACTAGGCCCGGAAAGGTCCACACGTGGGGGTCCAGCCTCCCCGAAGCAGCCTTCCAAGTGGGCGTGAAGGCTGCTGGTTGCATTCCGGGAGACAGGCTTGATCTGGCTTGAGGACCCCGGCTGCGATTTACCGGGGGTCATGTCCCCTTGCGCCGGCCCCGCCCCTCTTCCCGGCCCGGGCTTGGGTCTAGCCACGCCCTTAGCACCACTGGCCCGGTGGTTGGGTCACTGTACCTGGGTTACCACGCTAGGCCCGAAAAGGTCCACACGTGGGGGTCCAGCCTCCCCGAAGCAGCCTTCCAAGTGGGCATGAAGGCTGCTGGTTGCATTCTTGGAGACAGGCTTGATCGGGCTTGAGGACCCCGGCTGCCATCTACCGGGGGTCACATCCCCTTTCGCCGGCCAAGCCCCTCTTCCCGGCCCGGGCTTGGGTCTAGCCACGCCCCCAGGGCCACTGGCCCGGGGTTCGGGTTGCTGTACCTGGGTTACCACGCTAGGCCCGAAAAGGTCCACACGTGGGGGTCCAGCCTCCCCGAAGCAGCCTTCCCAGTTAGCGGGAAGGCTGCTGGTTGCATTCTTGGAGACAGGCTTGATCGGGCTTGAGGTTCCCGGCCGCCATCTGCAGGGGGTCACGTCCCCTTTCGCCGGCCACGCCCCTCTTCCCGGCCCGGGCTTGGGTCTAGCAACGCCCCTAGCGCCACTGGCCCGGAGGTCGGGTCGCTGTACCTGGGATACAGCGATAGGCCCGAAAAGGGCCACAGGTGGGGGCTCCAGCCTCCTCGAAGCAGCCTTCCGAGTGGGCGTGAAGGCTGCTGGTTGCATTCTTGGAGACAGGCTTGATCGGGCTTGAGGACCCCAGCCGCCATCTGCTGGGGGTCACGTCCCCTTGCGCCGGTCCCGCCTCTCTTCCTGGCCCGGGCTTGGGTCTAGCCACGCACCTAGCGCCACTGGTTCAGGGGTCGGGTCGCTGTACCTGGGTTACCATGCTAGGCCCGGAAACGGCCACACGTGGGGGTCCAGCCTCCCCGAAGCAGCCTTACGAATGGACGTAAAGGCTGTTGGTTGCATTCCAGGAGACAGGCTTGATCTGGCTTGAGGACCCCGGCTGCGATTTACCGGGGGTCACGTCCCTTTGCGCCGGCCCCGCCCCTATCCCGGCCCAGGCTTGGGTCTAGCCACGCCCCTAGAGCCACCAGTCCAGGGGTTGGGTCGCTATACCTGGGTTACCACGCTAGGCCCGAAAGGGCCACACGTGGGGGGTCCAGCCTCCACGAAGCAGCCTTCCGAGTGGGCGTGAAGGCTGCTGGTCGCATCCCGGAAGACAGGCTAGATTGGGCTTGAGGACCCCGGCCGCCATCTGCAGGGGTTCACCTCCCCGCTCACCAGCCCCGCCCCTCTTCCCGGCCCAGGCTTAGGTCTAGCCACGCCCCTAGCGCCACTGGCCCAGTGGTTGGGTCGCTGTACCTGTGTTACCACGCTAGGCCCGAAAAGGGCCACACGTGGGGGTCCAGCCTCCCTGAAGCAGCATTCCAAGTGGGCGTGAAGGCTGCTGGTTGCATTCCAGAAGACAGGCTTGATCTGGCTTGAGGACCCCTGCCGCCATCAGCAGGGGGGCACGTCCCCTTGTACCGGCCCCACCCCTCTTAACGGCCCAGGCTTGGGTCTAGCCACGCCCCTAGAGCCACCTGTCCAGGGGTCGGGTCGCTGTACCTGGGTAACCACGCTAGGCCAGGAAAGGGCCACACGTGGGGGTCCAGCCTCCCCGAAGCAGCCTTCCAAGTGTGCGTGAAGGCTGCTGGTTGCTTTCCAGAAGACAGGCTTGATCGGGCTTGAGGACCCCGGCCGCCATCTGCTGGGGGTCATGTCCCCTTGCGCCGGCCCCGCCCCTCTTCCCAGCCCGGGCTTGTGTCTAGCCACGGCCCTAGTGCCACTGGCCCGGGGGTAGCGTTGCTGTACCTGGGTTACCACGCTAGGCCCGAAAAGGGCCACACGTGGGGGTCCAGCCTTCCCGAAGCAGCCTTCTGAGTGGGCGTGAAGGCTGCTGGTTGCATTCTTGGAGACAGGCTTGATCTGGCTTGAGGACACTGGCCGCCATCTGCTGGGGGTCACGTCCCCTTGCCACGGCCCCGCCCCTCTTCCCGGCCAGGGCTTGGGTCTAGCCACGGCCCTAGTGCCACTGGAACGGGGGTCGGGTCGCTGTACCTGGGTTACCACGCTAGGCTCGAAAAGGGCCACACGTGGTGTTCCAGCCTCCCCGAAGCAGCCTTCCGAGTGGGCGTGAAGGCTGCTGGTTGCATCCAGGAAGACAGGCTTGATCGGGCTTGAGGACCCCGGCCGCCATCTACAGGGGTTCACGTCCCCGCTCACCAGCCCCGCCCCTTTTCCCGGCCCGGGCGTGGGTCTAGCCACGCCCCTAGAGCCACCAGTCCAGGGGTCGGGTCACTGTACCTGGGTTACCACGCTAGGCCCGGAAAGGGCCACACGTGCTGGTCCAGCCTCCCCGAAGCAGCCTTCTGAGTGGGCGTGAAGGCTGCTGGTTGCATTCTTGGAGACAGGCTTGATCGGGCTTGAGGACACTGGCCGCCATCTGCAGGGTGTCACGTCCCCTTGCGCCGACCCCGCCCCTCTTCCCGGCCCAGGCTTGGGTCTAGCCACGCCCCTAGAGCCACCAGTCCAGGGGTCGGGTCGCTGTACCTGGGTTACCATGCTAGGCCCGGAAATGGCCACACGTGGGGGTCCAGCCTCCCCGAAGCAGCCTTCCGAGTGGGCGTGAAGGCTGCTGGTTGCATTCTGGGAGACAGGCTTGATCGGGCTTGAGGACCCTGGCCGCCATCTTCTGGGGGTCACGTCCCCTTGCGCCGGCCCCGCCCCTCTTTCCGGCCCGGGCTTGGGTCTAGCCACGCCCCTAGCGCCACTCGTCCTGGAGTCGGGTCGCTGTACCTGGTTTACCACGCTAGGCCCGAAAAGGGCCAAACGTTTGGGTCCAGCCTCCCTGAAGCAGCCTTCCAAGTGGGCGTGAAGGCTGCTGGTTGCATTCTTGGAGACAGGCTTGATCTGGCTTGAGGACCCCGGCCGCCATCTGCAGGGGGTCATGTCCCCTTGCGCCGGCCCCGCCCATCTTCCCGGCCCGGGCTTGTGTCTAGCCACGCGCCTAGCGCCACCTGCCAGGGGGTCGGGTCGCTGTACCTGGGTTACCACGCTAGGCTCGAAAAGGGCCACACGTGGGGGTCCAGACTCCCCAAAGCAGCCTTCCGAGTGGGCGTGAAGGCTGCTGGTTGCATTCTTGGAGACAGGCTTGATCGTGCTTGAGGACCCCTCTGCGATTTACCGGGTGTCACGTCCCCTTTCGCCGGCCCCGCCCCTCTTCCCGGCCCAGGCTTGGTTCTAGCCACGCCCCTAGCGCCACTAGCCCGGAGGTTGGGTCGCTGTACCTGGGTTACAGCGATAGGCCCGAAAAGGGCCACACGTGGGGGGTCCAGCCTCCCCGAAGCAGCCTTCCAAGTGGGCGTGAAGGCTGCTGGTTGCATTCTGGGAGACAGGCTTGATCGGGCTTGAGGACCCCGGCCTCCATTTGCCGGGGGTCACATCCCCTTGCGCCGGCCCCGCCCCTCTTCCCGGCCCAGGCTTGGGTCTAGCCATGCCCCTAGCGCCACTGGCACAGTGGTTGGGTCGCTGTACCTGTGTTACCACGCTAGGCCCAAAAAGGGCCACACGTGGGGTCCAGCCTCCCCGAAGCAGCCTTCCAAGTGGGCGTGAAGGCTGCTGGTTGCATTCCAGAAGACAGGCTTGATCGGGCTTGAGGACCCCGGCTGCAATCTGCCGGGGGTCACGTCTCCTTGCGCCGGCCCCGCCCTTCTTCCCGGCCCAGGCTTGGGTCTAGCCACGCCCCTAGCGCCGCCAGTCCAGGGGTCGGGTCGCTGTACCTGGGTTACCACGCTAGGCACGGAAAGGGCCACACGTGGGGGGTCCAGCCTCCACGAAGCAGCCTTCCGAGTGGGCGTGAAGGCTGCTGGTTGCATCCCGGAAGACAGGCTTGATTGGGCTTGAGGACCCCGGCCGCCATCTGCAGGGGTTCACGTCCCCGCTCACCAGCCCCGCCCCTCTTCCCGGCCCAGGCTTGGGTCTTGCCACGCCCCTAGCGCCACTGGCCCAGTTGTTGGGTCGCTGTACCTGTGTTACCACGCTAGGCCAGGAAAGGGCCACACGTGGGGGTCCAGCCTCCCCAAAGCAGCCTTCTCAGTGGGCGTGAAGGCTGCTGGTTGCATTCTTGGAGACAGGCTTGATCTGGCTTGAGGACACTGGCCGCCATCTTCTGGGGGTCACGTCCCCTTGCGCCGGCCCCGCCCCTCTTCCCGGCCCGGGCTTGGGTCTAGCCACGCCCCTAGTGCCACCAGCCTTGCGGTCGGGTCACTGAACCTGGGTTACCACGCTAGGCCCGAAAAGGTCCACACGTGGGGGTCCAGCCTCCCCGAAGCAGCCTTCCAAGTGGGCGTGAAGGCTGCTGGTTGCATCCCGGGAGACAGGCTTGATTGGGCTTGAGGACCCTGGCCGCCATCTGCTGGGGGTCACATCCCCTTGCGACGGCCCCGCCCCTCTTCCCGGCCCGGGCTTGGGTCTAGCCACGGCCCTAGCGCCACTGGCACAGTGGTTGGGTCGCTGTACCTGTGTTACCACGCTAGGCCCAAAAAGGGCCACACGTGGGGTCCAGCCTCCCCGAAGCAGCCTTCCGAGTGGGCGTGAAGGCTCCTGGTTGCATCCCGGAAGACAGGCTTGATTGGGCTTGAGGACCCCGGCCGCCATCTGCAGGGGTCACGTCCCCGCTCACCAGCCCCGCCCCTCTTCCCGGCCCAGGCTTGGGTCTAGCCACGCCCCTAGCGCCACTGGCCCAGTTGTTGGGTCGCTGTACCTGTGTTACCACGCTAGGCCAGGAAAGGGCCACACGTGGAGGTCCAGCCTCCCCGAAGCAGCCTTCTCAGTGGGCGTGAAGGCTGCTGGTTGCTTTCCAGAAGACAGGCTTGATCTGGCTTGAGGACACTGGCCGCCATCTGCTGGGGGTCATGTCCCCTTGCGCCGGCCCCGCCCCTTTTCCCAGCCCAGGCTTGGGTCTAGCCACGCCCCTAGCGCCACTGGCCCAGTTGTTGGGTCGCTGTACCTGTGTTACCACGCTAGGCCAGGAAAGGGCCACACGTGGAGGTCCAGCCTCCCCGAAGCAGCCTTCTGAGTGGCCGTGAAAGCTGCTGGTTGCATTCCAGGATACAGGCTTGATCGGGCTTGAGGACCCCGGCCGCCATCTGCTGGGGGTCATGTCCCCTTGCGCCGGCCCCGCCCCTTTTCCCAGCCCGGGCTTGGGTCTAGCCACGGCCCTAGTGCCACTGGACCGGGGGTCGGGTCGCTGTACCTGGGTTACCACGCTAGGCCCGAAAAGGGCCACACGTGGGGGTCCAGCCTCCACGAAGCAGCCTTCTGAGTGGCCGTGAAAGCTGCTGGTTGCATTCCAGGATACAGGCTTGATCTGGCTTGAGGACCCTGGCCGCCATCTGCAGGGGTTCACGTCTCCGCTCACCAGCCCCAACCCTCTTCCCGGCCCGGGCTTGGGTCTAGCCACGCCCCCAGGGCCACTGGCCCGGGGTTCGGGTTGCTGTACCTGGGTTACCACGCTAGGCCCGAAAAGGTCCACACGTGGGGGTCCAGCCTCCCCGAAGCAGCCTTCCCAGTTAGCGGGAAGGCTGCTGGTTGCATTCTTGGAGACAGGCTTGATCGGGCTTGAGGTTCCCGGCCGCCATCTGCAGGGGGTCACGTCCCCTTTCGCCGGCCACGCCCCTCCTCCCGGCCCGGGCTTGGGTCTAGCAACGCCCCTAGAGCCACCAGTCCAGGGGTCGGGTCGCTGTACCTGGGATACAGCGATAGGCCCGAATAGGGCCACAGGTGGGGGCTCCAGCCTCCTCGAAGCAGCCTTCCGAGTGGGCGTGAAGGCTGCTGGTTGCATTCTTGGAGACAGGCTTGATCGGGCTTGAGGACCCCAGCCGCCATCTGCTGGGGGTCACGTCCCCTTGCGCCGGTCCCGCCTCTCTTCCTGGCCCGGGCTTGGGTCTAGCCACGCACCTAGCGCCACTGGTTCAGGGGTCGGGTCGCTGTACCTGGGTTACCATACTAGGCCCGGAAACGGCCACACGTGGGGGTCCAGCCTCCCCGAAGCAGCCTTACGAATGGACGTAAAGGCTGTTGGTTGCATTCCAGGAGACAGGCTTGATCTGGCTTGAGGACACCGGCTGCGATTTACCGGGGGTCACGTCCCTTTGCGCCGGCCCCGCCCCTATCCCGGCCCAGGCTTGGGTCTAGCCACGCCCCTAGAGCCACCAGTCCAGGGGTTGGGTCGCTATACCTGGGTTACCACGCTAGGCCCGAAAGGGCCACACGTGGGGGGTCCAGCCTCCACGAAGCAGCCTTCCGAGTGGGCGTGAAGGCTGCTGGTCGCATCCCGGAAGACAGGCTAGATTGGGCTTGAGGACCCCGGCCGCCATCTGCAGGGGTTCACGTCCCCGCTCACCAGCCCCGCCCCTCTTCCTGGCCCAGGCTTAGGTCTAGCCACGCCCCTAGCGCCACTGGCCCAGTGGTTGGGTCGCTGTACCTGTGTTACCACGCTAGGCCCGAAAAGGGCCACACGTGGGGGTCCAGCCTCCCTGAAGCAGCATTCCAAGTGGGCGTGAAGGCTGCTGGTTGCATTCCAGAAGACAGGCTTGATCTGGCTTGAGGACCCCTGCCGCCATCAGCAGGGGGGCACGTCCCCTTGTACCGGCCCCACCCCTCTTAACGGCCCAGGCTTGGGTCTAGCCACGCCCCTAGAGCCACCTGTCCAGGGGTCGGGTCGCTGTACCTGGGTAACCACGCTAGGCCAGGAAAGGGCCACACGTGGGGGTCCAGCCTCCCCGAAGCAGCCTTCCAAGTGTGCGTGAAGGCTGCTGGTTGCTTTCCAGAAGACAGGCTTGATCGGGCTTGAGGACCCCGGCCGCCATCTGCTGGGGGTCATGTCCCCTTGCGCCGGCCCCGCCCCTCTTCCCAGCCCGGGCTTGTGTCTAGCCACGGCCCTAGTGCCACTGGCCCGGGGGTAGCGTTGCTGTACCTGGGTTACCACGCTAGGCCCGAAAAGGGCCACACGTGGGGGTCCAGCCTTCCCGAAGCAGCCTTCTGAGTGGGCGTGAAGGCTGCTGGTTGCATTCTTGGAGACAGGCTTGATCTGGCTTGAGGACACTGGCCGCCATCTGCTGGGGGTCACGTCCCCTTGCCACGGCCCCGCCCCTCTTCCCGGCCAGGGCTTGGGTCTAGCCACGGCCCTAGTGCCACTGGAACGGGGGTCGGGTCGCTGTACCTGGGTTACAACGCTAGGCCCGAAAAGGGCCACACGTGGTGTTCCAGCCTCCCCGAAGCAGCCTTCCGAGTGGGCGTGAAGGCTGCTGGTTGCATCCAGGAAGACAGGCTTGATCGGGCTTGAGGACCCCGGCCGCCATCTACAGGGGTTCACGTCCCCGCTCACCAGCCCCGCCCCTTTTCCCGGCCCGGGCGTGGGTCTAGCCACGCCCCTAGAGCCACCAGTCCAGGGGTCGGGTCACTGTACCTGGGTTACCACGCTAGGCCCGGAAAGGGCCACACGTGCTGGTCCAGCCTCCCCGAAGCAGCCTTCTGAGTGGGCGTGAAGGCTGCTGGTTGCATTCTTGGAGACAGGCTTGATCGGGCTTGAGGACACTGGCCGCCATCTGCAGGGTGTCACGTCCCCTTGCGCCGACCCCGCCCCTCTTCCCGGCCCAGGCTTGGGTCTAGCCACGCCCCTAGAGCCACCAGTCCAGGGGTCGGGTCGCTGTACCTGGGTTACCATGCTAGGCCCGGAAATGGCCACACGTGGGGGTCCAGCCTCCCCGAAGCAGCCTTCCGAGTGGGCGTGAAGGCTGCTGGTTGCATTCTGGGAGACAGGCTTGATCGGGCTTGAGGACCCTGGCCGCCATCTTCTGGGGGTCACGTCCCCTTGCGCCGGCCCCGCCCCTCTTTCCGGCCCGGGCTTGGGTCTAGCCACGCCCCTAGCGCCACTCGTCCTGGAGTCGGGTCGCTGTACCTGGTTTACCACGCTAGGCCCGAAAAGGGCCAAACGTTTGGGTCCAGCCTCCCTGAAGCAGCCTTCCAAGTGGGCGTGAAGGCTGCTGGTTGCATTCTTGGAGACAGGCTTGATCTGGCTTGAGGACCCCGGCCGCCATCTGCAGGGGGTCATGTCCCCTTGCGCCGGCCCCGCCCATCTTCCCGGCCCGGGCTTGTGTCTAGCCACGCGCCTAGCGCCACCTGCCAGGGGGTCGGGTCGCTGTACCTGGGTTACCACGCTAGGCTCGAAAAGGGCCACACGTGGGGGTCCAGACTCCCCAAAGCAGCCTTCCGAGTGGGCGTGAAGGCTGCTGGTTGCATTCTTGGAGACAGGCTTGATCGGGCTTGAGGACCCTGGCCGCCATCTGCTGGGGGTCACGTCCCCTTGCGCCGGCCCCGCCCCTCTTCCCGGCCCGGGCTTGGGTCTAGCCACGACCCTAGCGCCACTGGCCCAGTGGTTGGGTCGCTGTACCTGTGTTACCACGCTAGGCCCGAAAAGGGCCACGCGTGGGGTCCAGCCTCCCCGAAGCAGCCTTCCGAGTGGGCGTGAAGGCTGCTGGTTGCATTCCAGGAGACAGGCTTGATCGGGCTTGAGGACCCCGGCTGCCATCTGCCGGGGGTCACGTCCCTTGCGCTGGCCCCGCCCTTCTTCCCGGCCCAGGCTTGGGTCTAGCCACGCCCCTAGCGCCACTCGTCCAGGATTTGGGTCGCTGTACCTGGGTTACCACGCTAGGCACGGAAAGGGCCACACGTGGGGGGGCAAGCCTCCACGAAGCAGCCTTCCGAGTGGGCGTGAAGGCTGCTGGTTGCATCCCGGAAGACAGGCTTGATTGGGCTTGAGGACCCCGGCCGCCATCTGCAGGGGTTCACGTCCCCTGCGACCAGCCCCGCCCCTCTTCCCGGCCCAGGCTTGGGTCTAGCCACGCCCCTAGCGCCACTGGCCCAGTTGTTGGGTCGCTGTACCTGTGTTACCACGCTAGGCCAGGAAAGGGCCACACGTGGAGGTCCAGCCTCCCCGAAGCAGCCTTCTGAGTGGCCGTGAAAGCTGCTGGTTGCATTCCAGGATACAGGCTTGATCTGGCTTGAGGACCCTGGCCGCCATCTGCTGGGGGGCACGTCCCCTTGCCACGGCCCCGCCCCTCTTCCCGGCCCAGGCTTGGGTCTAGCCACGGCCCTAGTGCCACTGGAACGGGGGTCGGGTCGCTGTACCTGGGTTACCACGCTAGGCCCGAAAAGGGCCACACGTGGGGGGTCCAGCCTCCACGAAGCAGCCTTCTGAGTGGGCGTGAAGGCTGCTGGTTGCATCCAGAAAGACAGGCTTGATCGGGCTTGAGAACCCCGGCCGCCATCTGCAGGGGTTCACGTCTCCGCTCACCAGCCCCACCCCTCTTCCCGGCCCGGGCTTGGGTCTAGCCACGCCCCTAGCGCCACTGGTCCAGGGGTCGGGTCGCTGTACCTGGGTTACCACGCTAGGCCCGGAAAGGGCCACACGTGCTGGTCCAGCCTCCCGAAGCACCCTTCCAAGTGGGCGTGAAGGCTGCTGGTTGCATTCTTGGAGACAGGCTTGATCTGGCTTGAGGACCCAGGCCGCCATCTCCTGGGGGTCACGTCCCCTTGCGCCGGCCCCGCCCCTCCTCCCGGCCCGGGCTTGGGTCTAGCCACGGCCCTAGTGCCACTGGCCTGGGGTCGGGTCGCTGTACCTGGGTTACCACGCTAGGCCCGAAAAGGGCCACACGTGGTGTTCCAGCCTCCCCGAAGCAGCCTTCTGAGTGGGCGTGAAGGCTGCTGGTTGCATTCCGGAAGACAGGCTTGATCGGGCTTGAGGACCCCGGCCGCCATCTGCAGGGGGTCACGTCCCCTTGCGCCGGCCCCGCCCCTCTTCCCGGCCCAGGCTTGGGTCTAGCCACGCCCCTAGCGCCAGTGGCCCGGGGGTTGGGTCGCTGTACCTGTGTTACCACGCTAGGCCCGAAAAGGGCCACACGTGGGGGTCCAGCCTCCCGAAGCAGCCTTCCAAGTGGGCGTGAAGGCTGCTGGTTGCATTCTTGGAGACAGGCTTGATCTGGCTTGAGGACCCCGGCCGCCATCTGCTGGGGGTCACGTCCCCTTGCGCCAGCCACGCCCCTCTTCCCGGCCCAGGCTTGGGTCTAGCCACGGCCCTAGCGCCACCAGTCCAGGGGTCGGGTCACTGTACCTGGGTTACCACGCTAGGCCCGGAAAGGGCCACACGTGCGGGTCCAGCCTCCCCGAAGCAGCCTTCTGAGTGGGCGTGAAGGCTGCTGGTTGCATTCCGGGAGACAGGCTTGATCTGGCTTGAGGACCCAGGCCGCCATCTCCGGTGGTCATGTCCCTTGCGCCGGCCCCGCCCCTCTTCCCGGCCCGGGCTTGGGCCTAGCCACGCCCTAGCGCCACTGGCCTGGGGCGGGTCACTGTACCTGGGTTACCACGCTAGGCCCGAAAAGGTCCACACGTGGGGTCCAGCCTCCCCGAAGCAGCCTTCCAGAGTGGGCGTGAAGGCTGCTGGTTGCATTCCGGGAGACAGGCTTGATCGGGCTTGAGGACCCCGGCCGCCATCTGCCGGGGGTCACATCCCCTTTCGCCGGCCAAGCCCCTCTTCCCGGCCCGGCTTGGGTCTAGCCACGCCCCTAGCGCCACTGGCCCGGGGGTCGGGTGCTGTACCTGGGTTACCACGCTAGGCTCGAAAAGGTCCACACGAGGGGGTCCAGCCTCCCCGAAGCAGCCTTCCCAGTTAGCGGGAAGGCTGCTGGTTGCATTCTTGGAGACAGGCTTGATCGGGCTTGAGGTTCCCGGCCGCCATCTGCAGGGGGTCACGTCCCCTTTCGCCGGCCACGCCCCTCTTCCCGGCCCGGGCTTGGGTCTAGCAACGCCTCTAGCGCCACTGGTCCAGGGGTCGGGTCGCTGTACCTGGGTTACCACGCTAGGACCGGAAAGGGCCACACGTGGGGGTCCAGCCTCCCCGAAGCAGCCTTCTGAGTGGGTGTGAAGGCTGCTGGTTGCATTCTTGGATACAGGCTTGATGTGGCTTAAGGACCCAGGCCGCCATCTGCTAGGGGTCATGTCCCCGCGCGCCGGCCCCGCCCCTATTCCTGGCCCGGGCTTGTGTCTAGCCACGGACCTAGTGCCACTGGCCCGGGGGTCGGGTCGCTGTACCTGGGTTACCACGCTAGGCCCGGAAAGGGCCACACGTGGGGGTCCAGCCTCCCCGAAGCAGCATTCTGAATGGACGTGAAGGCTGCTGGTTGCATTCTGGGAGACAGGCTTGATCGGGCTTGAGGACCCCGGCCGCCATCTGCTGCGGGTCACGCCCCCTTGCGCCAGCCCCGCCCCTCTTTCCTGGCCCGGGCTTGGGTCTAGCCACGCCCTTAGCGCCACTGGTCCAGGGGTCGGGTCGCTGTACCTGGGTTACCACGCTAGGCTTGAAAAGTGCCACACGTGGGGGTCCAGCCTCCCCGAAGCAGCCTTCCAAGTGGGCGTGAAGGCTGCTGGTTGCATTCTTGGAGACAGGCTTGATCGGGCTTGAGGACCCTGGCCACCATCTGCAGGGGTTCACGTCCCCGCTCACCAGCCCCGCCCCTCTTCCCGGCCCGGGCTTGGGTCTAGCCACGCCCATAGCGCCACTAGTCCAGGAGTCGGGTCGCTGTACCTGGGTTACCACGCTAGGCCCGAAAAGGGCCAAACGTTTGGGTCCAGCCTCCCTGAAGCAGCCTTCCAAGTGGGCGTGAAGGCTGCTGGTTGCATTCTTGGAGACAGGCTTGATCTGGCTTGAGGACCCCGGCCGACATCTGCTGGGGGTCATGTCCCCTTTCGCCGGCCCCGCCCATCTTCCCGGCCCGGGCTTGTGTCTAGCCATGCCCCTAGCGCCCCCGCCCATGGGTCGGGTCACTGTACCTGGGTTACCACGCTAGGCCCGAAAAAGACCACACGTGGGGGTCCAGCCTCCCCGAAGCAGCCTTCCGAGTGGGCGTGAAGGCTGCTGGTTGCATTCTGGGAGACAGGCTTGATCGGGCTTGAGGACCCCGGCCTCCATTTGCCGGGGGTCACATCCCCTTGCGCCGGCCCCACCCCTCTTCCCGGCCCAGGCTTGGGTCTAGCCACGCCCCTAGCGCCACTGGCCCAGGGGTCGGGTCGCTGTACCTGGGTTACCACGCGAGGTCCGAAAAAACGCCACACGTGTGGGTCCAGCCTCCTCGAAGCAGCCTTCCGAGTGGGCGTGAAGGCTGCTGGTTGCATTCTGGGAGACAGGCTTGATCGGGCTTGAGGACCCTGACCGCCATCTTCTGGGGGTCACGTCCCCTTGCGCCGGCCCCGCCCCTCTTAATGGCCCGGGCTTGGGTCTAGCCACGCCCCTAGCGCCACCAGTCCAGGAGTCGGGTCGCTGTACCTGGGTTACCATGCTAGGCCCGAAAAGGGAGCACACGTAGGGGTACAGCCTCCCCGAAGCAGCCTTCTAAGTGGGCGTGAAGGCTGCTGGTTGCATTCTGGGAGACAGGCTTGATCGGGCTTGAGGACCCCGGCCGCCACCTGCTGGGGGTCATGTCCCCTTGCGCCGGCCCCGCCCATCTTCCCGGCCCGGGCTTGTGTCTAGCCACGCCCCTAGCGCCACCTGCCTTGCGGTCGGGTCACTGTACCTGGGTTACCACGCTAGGCTCGAAAAGGGCCACACGTGGGGGTCCAGCCTCCCCGACGCAGCCTTCCGAGTGGGCGTGAAGGCTGCTGGTTGCATTCTTGGTGACAGGCTTGATCGTGCTTGAGGACCCCGGCTGCCATCTACCGGGGGTCACGTCCCATTTTGCCGGCCCCGCTCATCTTCCCGGCCCAGGCTTGTGTCTAGAAACGCCCCTAGCGCCACTGGCCCGGAGGTCGGGTCGCTGTACCTGGGTTACAGTGATAGGCCCGAAAAGGGCCACACGTGGGGGGTCCAGCCTCCCCGAAGCAGCCTTCCGAGTGGGCGTGAAGGCTGCTGGTTGCATTCTTGGAGACAGGCTTGATCTGGCTTGAGGACCAAGGCCGACATCTGCTGGGGGTCATGTCCCCGCGCGCCGGCCCCGCCCATCTTCCCGGCCAGGGCTTGGTTCTAGCCACGGCCCTAGCGCCACTGGCCCGGTGGTTGGGTCGCTGTACCTGGGTTACCACGCTAGGCCCGAAAAGGGCCACACGTGGGGGGTCCAGCCTCCCCGAAGCAGCCTTCCGAGTGGGCGTGAAGGCTGCTGGTTGCATCCAGGAAGACAGGCTTGATTGGGCTTGAGGACCCCGGCCGCCATCTGCAGGGGTTCACGTCCCCGCTCACCAGCCCCGCCCCTCTTCCCGGCCCGGGCTTGGGTCTAGCCACGCCCCTAGCGCCACTGGTCCAGGGGTCGGGTCACTGTACCTGGGTTACCACGCTAGGCCCGAAAAGGGCCAAACGTTTGGGTCCATCCTCCCCGAAGCAGCCTTCCAAGTGGGCGTGAAGGCTGCTGGTTGCATTCTTGGAGACAGGCTTGATCTGGCTTGAGGACCCCGGCCGACATCTGCTGGGGGTCATGTCCCCTTGCGCCGGCCCCGCCCATCTTCCCGGCCCAGGCTTGTGTCTAGCCACGCCCCTAGCGCCACCGTCCATGGGTCGGGTCACTGTACCTGGGTTACCACGCTAGGCCCGAAAAAGGCCACACGTGGGGGTCCATCCTCCCCAAAGCAGCCTTCCGAGTGGGCGTGAAGGCTGCTGGTTGCATTCTTGGAGACAGGCTTGATCGTGCTTGAGGACGCTGGCCACCATCTGCCGGGTGTCACGTCCCCTTTCGCCGGCCCCGCCCCTCTTCCCGGCCCAGGCTTGGGTCTAGCCACGCCCCTACCGCCACTGGTCCATGGGTCGGGTCGCTGTACCTGGGTTACCACGCGAGGTCCGAAAAGGGCCACACGTGGGGGTACAGCCTCCCCGAAGCAGCCTTCTGAGTGGGCGTGAAGGCTGCTGGTTGCATTCTTGGAGACAGGCTTGATCTGGCTTGAGGACACTGGCCGCCATCTGCTGGGGGTCACGTCCCCTTGCCACGGCCCCGCCCCTCTTCCCGGCCCAGGCTTGGGTCTAGCCACGCCCCTAGAGCCACCAGTCCAGGGGTCGGGTCGCTGTACTTGGGTTACCACGCTAGGCCCGAAAAGGGCCACACGTGGGGGTCCAGCCTCCCCGAAGCAGCCTTCTGAGTGGGCGTGAAGGCTGCTGGTTGCATTCTTGGAGACAGGCTTGATCGGGCTTGAGGACCCCGGCTGTGATTTACCCTCAGTCACGTCCCCTTTCGCCGGCCCCGCCCCTCTTCCCGACCCGGGCTTGGGTCTAGCCACGGCCCTAGCGCCACTGGTCCAGGGGTCGGGTCGCTGTACCTGGGTTACCACGCGAGGTCCGGAAAGCGCCACACGTGGGGGTCCAGCCTCCTCGAAGCAGCCTTCCGAGTGGGCGTGAAGGCTGCTGGTTGCATTCTTGGAGACAGGCTTGATGTGGCTTGAGGACCCAGGCCGCCATCTGCTGGGGGTCATGTCCTCTTGCGCCGGCCCCACTCCTCTTCCTGGCCCAGGCTTG
This sequence comes from Ochotona curzoniae, assembly GCF_017591425.1. Lineage (NCBI taxonomy): Eukaryota > Metazoa > Chordata > Mammalia > Lagomorpha > Ochotonidae > Ochotona > Ochotona curzoniae. The sequence continues at coordinate 37,935 of NW_024465587.1, read as the reverse complement.
GGTCTAGCCACGCCCCTAGCGCCACTCGTCCAGGGGTCGGGTCTCTGTACCTGGGTTACCACGCTAGGCCCGAAAAGGGCCACACGTGGGGGTCCAGCCTCCCCGAAGCAGCCTTCTGAGTGGGCGTTAAGGCTGCTGGATGCATTCTGGGAGACAGGATTGATCGGGCTTGAGGACCCAAGCCGCCATCTGCAGGGGGTCACGTCCCCTTTCGCCGGCCCCGCCCCTCTTCCCGGCCCGGGCTTGGGTCTAGCCACGCCCCGAGCGCCACTGGCCCGGGGGTCAGGTCTCTGTACCTGGGTTACAACGCTAGCCCCGTATAGGGCCACACGTGGGGGTCCAGTCTCTCCGAGGCATCCTTCCAAGTGGGCGTGAAGGCTGCTGGTTGCATTCTTGGAGACAGGCTTGATCGGGCTTCAGGACCCCGGCTGCCATCTACCGGGGGTCACGTTCCCTTTCGCCGGCCCCGCCCCTCTTCCCGGCCCGGGCTTGGGTCTAGCCACGCACCTATCGCCACCTGCTGGGGGTCCTATCGCTGTACCTGGGTTACCACGCTAGGCCCGAAAAGGGCTACACGTGGGGGTCCAGCCTCCCCGAAGCAGCCTTCCCAGTTAGCGGGAAGGCTGCTGGTTGCATTCCAGGAGACAGGCTTGATCTGGCTTGAGGACCCCGGCCGCCATCTGCAGGGGGTCACGTCCCCTTTCGCCGGCCCCGCCCCTCTTAATGGCCCGGGCTTGGGTATAGCCACGCCCTTAGCACCACTGGCCAGTGGGTCGGGTCACTGTACCTGGGTTAACACGCTAGGCCCGAAAAGTGCCACACGTGGGGGTCCAGCCTCCCCGAAGCAGCCTTCCGAGTGGGCGTGAAGGCTGCTGGTTGCATTCTTGGAGACAGGCTTGATCGGGCTTGAAGACCCCAGCCGATATCTGCCGGGGGTCACGTCCCCTTGCGCCGGCCCCGCCTCTCTTCCTGGCCCGGGCTTGGGTCTAGCCACGCCCCTAGCGCCACCTGCTGGGGGTCCTGTCGCTGTACCTGGGTTACCAAGCTAGGCCCGGAAACGGCCACACGTGGGGGTCCAGCCTCCCCGAAGCAGCCTTCCGAATGGACGTGAAGGCTGTTGGTTGCATTCCGGGAGACAGGCTTGATCTGGCTTGAGGACCCCGGCCGACATCTGCCTGGGGTCACGTCCCTTTGCGCCGGCCCCGCCCCTCTTTCTGGCCCAGGCTTGGGTCTAGCCACGCACCTAGAGCGACCAGTCCAGGGGTCGGGTCGCTGTACCTGGGTTACCACGCTAGGCCCGGAAAGGGCCACACGTGGGGGGTCCAGCCTCCCCGAAGCAGCCTTCCAATTGGGCGTGAAGGCTGCTGGTTGCATTCTTGGAGACAGGCTTGATCGGGCTTGAGGACCCTGGCCGAATCTTCTGGGGGTCACGTCCCCTTGCGCTGGCCCCGCCCCTCTTCCTGGCCAGGGCTTGGGTCTAGCCACGCCCCTAGCGCCACTGGCCCAGTGGTTGGGTCGCTGTACCTGTGTTACCACGCTAGGCCCAAAAACGGCCACACATGGGGTCCAGCCTCCCCGAAGTAGCCTTCTGAGTGGGCGTGAAGGCTGCTGGTTGCATTCTTGGAGACAGGCTTGATCTGGCTTGAGGACCAAGGCCGACATCTGCTGGGTGTCATTTCCCCGCGCGCCGGCACCGCCCATCTTCCCGGCCGGGGCTTGGGTCTAGCCACGCCCCTAGCGCCACTGGCCCGTGTTGGGTCGTTGTACTTGGGTTACCACGCTAGGCCCGAAAAGGGCCACACGTGGGGGTCCAGCCTCCCTGAAGCAGCCTTCCGAGTGGGCGTGAAGGCTGCTGGTTGCATTCCGGGAGACAGGCTTGATCTGGCTTGAGGACCCCGGCTGCGATTTACCCTCGGTCACATCCCCTTGCGCCGGCCCTGCCCCTCTTCCCGGCCGGGCTTGGGTCTAGCCACGGCCCTAGCGCCACTGGCCCGGGGGTCGGGTCGCTGTACCTGGGTTACCACGCTAGGCCCGAAAAGGGCCACACGTGGGGGTCCAGCCTCCCCGAAGCAGACTTCCAAGTGGGCGTGAAGGCTTCTGGTTGCATTCTTGGAGAGAGACTTGATCGTGGTTGAGGACCCCAGCCGACATCTGCTGGGGGTCACTTCCCCTTGCGCCGTCCCCGCCTCTCTTCCTGGCCCGGGCTTGGGTCTAGCCACGCACCTAGCGCCACCCGTCCATGGGTCGGGTCGCTGTACCTGGGTTACCATGCTAGGCCCAGAAACGGCCACACGTGGGGGTCCAGCCTCCCCGAAGCAGCCTTCCGAATGGACGTGAAGGCTGCTGGTTGCATTCCGGGAGACAGGCTTGATCGGGCTTGAGGACCCTGGCCGCCATCTTCTGGGGGTCACGTCCCCTTGCGCCAGCCCCGCCCCTCTTTCAGGCCCGGGCTTGGGTCTAGCCACGCCCCTAGCGCCACTGGTCCAGGGGTCGGGTCGCTGTACCTGGGTTACCACGCTAGGCCCGAAAAGGGCCAAACGTTTGGGTCCAGCCTCCCTGAAGCAGCCTTCCAAGTGGGCGTGAAGGCTGCTGGTTGCATTCTTGGAGACAGGCTTGATCTGGCTTGAGGACCCCGGCCAACATCTGCTGGGGGTCATGTCCCCTTGCGCCGGCCCCGCCCATCTTCTCGCCCCGGGCTTGGGTCTAGCCACGCCCCTAGCGCCACCTGCCAGGGGGTCGGGTCGCTGTACCTGGGTTACCACGCTAGTCTCGAAAAGGGTCACACGTGGGGGTCCAGCCTCCCCGAAGCAGCCTTCCGAGTGGGCGTGAAGGCTCCTGGTTGCATTCTTGGAGACAGGCTTGATCGTGCTTGAGGACCCCAGCTGCGATTTACCGGGGGTCACGTCCCCTTGCTACGGCCCCGCCCCTCTTCCCGGCCCAGCTTGGGTCTAGCCACGCCCCTAGCGCCACTAGCCTGGAGGTCGGGTCGCTGTACCTGTGTTACCACGCTAGGCCCGAAAAGGGCCACACGTGGGGGTCCAGCCTCCCCGAAGCAGCCTTCCAAGTGGGCGTGAAGGCTGCTGGTTGCATTCCAGAAGACAGGCTTGATCTGGCTTGAGGAACCCGGCCGCCATCAGCAGGGGGTCATGTCCCCTTGCGCCGGCCCCGCCCCTCTTCCTGGCCCAGGCTTGTGTCTAGCCACGGACCTAGTGCCACTGGCCCGGGGGTCGGGTCGCTGTACCTGTGTTACCACGCTAGGCCCGAAAAGGGCCACACGTGGGGGTCCAGCCTTCCTGAAGCAGCCTTCTGAGTGGGCGTGAAGGCTGCTGGTTGCATTCCAGGAGACAGGCTTGATCTGGCTTGAGGACCCTGGCCGCCATCTGCTGGGGGTCACGTCCCCTTGCCACGGCCCCGCCCCTCTTCCCGGCCAGGGCTTGGGTCTAGCCACGGCCCTAGTGCCACTGGAACGGGGTCGGGTCGCTGTACCTGGGTTACCACGCTAGGCCCGAAAAGGGCCACACGTGGGGGTCCATCCTCCCCAAAGCAGCCTTCCGAGTGGGCGTGAAGGCTGCTGGTTGCATTCTTGGAGACAGGCTTGATCGGGCTTGAGGACCCCGGCTGCGATTTACCCTCGGTCACGTCCCCTTTCGCCGGCCCCGCCCCTCTTCCCGACCCGGGCTTGGGTCTAGCCACGGCCCTAGCGCCACTGGTCCAGGGGTCGGGTCGCTGTACCTGTGTTACCACGCGAGGTCCGGAAAGCGCCACACGTGGGGGTCCAGCCTCCTCGAAGCAGCCTTCCGAGTGGGCGTGAAGGCTGCTGGTTGCATTCTTGGAGACAGGCTTGATGTGGCTTGAGGACACAGGCCGCCATCTGCTGGGGGTCATGTCCCTGCGCGCCGGCCCCACTCCTCTTCCCGGCCCAGGCGTGGGTCTAGCCACGCCCCTAGCGCCACTCGTCCAGGGGTCGGGTCGCTGTACCTGGGTTACCACGCTAGGCCCGGAAAGGGCCACACGTGGGGGTCCAGCCTCCCCGAAGCAGCCTTCTGAGTGGGCGTTAAGGCTGCTGGATGCATTCTGGGAGACAGGATTGATCGGGTTTGAGGACCCAGGCCGCCATCTGCAGGGGGTCACGTCCCCTTGCGCCGGCCCCGCCCCTCTTCCCGGCCCGGGCTTGGGTCTAGCCACGCCCCGAGCGCCACTGGCCCGGGGGTCAGGTCTCTGTACCTGGGTTACAACGCTAGCCCCGTATAGGGCCACACGTGGGGGTCCAGCCTCTCCGAGGCATCCTTCCAAGTGGGCGTGAAGGCTGCTGGTTGCATTCTTGGAGACAGCCTTGATCGGGCTTCAGGACCCCGGCTGCGATTTACCGGCGGTCACGTCCCCTTGCGCCGGCCCCGCCCCTCTTCCCGGCCCGGGCTTGGGTCTAGCCCCGCACCTAGCGCCACTGGCCCAGTGGTTGGGTCGCTGTACCTGGGTTACCATGCTAGGCCCGGAAACGGCCACACGTGGGGGTCCAGCCTCCCCGAAGCAGCCTTCCGAATGGACGTGAAGGCTGCTGGTTGCATTCCGGGAGACAGGCTTGATCTGGCTTGAGGACCCCGGCCGACATCTGCCTGGGGTCACGTCCCTTTGCGCCGGCCCCGCCCCTCTTTCTGGCCCAGGCTTGGGTCTAGCCACGCACCTAGAGCGACCAGTCCAGGGGTCGGGTCGCTGTACCTGGGTTACCACGCTAGGCCCGGAAAGGGCCACACGTGGGGGGTCCAGCCTCCCCGAAGCAGCCTTCCAATTGGGCGTGAAGGCTGCTGGTTGCATTCTTGGAGACAGGCTTGATCGGGCTTGAGGACCCTGGCCGAATCTTCTGGGGGTCACGTCCCCTTGCGCTGGCCCCGCCCCTCTTCCTGGCCAGGGCTTGGGTCTAGCCACGCCCCTAGCGCCACTGGCCCAGTGGTTGGGTCGCTGTACCTGTGTTACCACGCTAGGCCCAAAAACGGCCACACATGGGGTCCAGCCTCCCCGAAGTAGCCTTCTGAGTGGGCGTGAAGGCTGCTGGTTGCATTCTTGGAGACAGGCTTGATCTGGCTTGAGGACCAAGGCCGACATCTGCTGAGTGTCATTTCCCCGCGCGCCGGCACCGCCCATCTTCCCGGCCGGGGCTTGGGTCTAGCCACGCCCCTAGCGCCACTGGCCCGTGTTGGGTCGTTGTACTTGGGTTACCACGCTAGGCCCGAAAAGGGCCACACGTGGGGGTCCAGCCTCCCTGAAGCAGCCTTCCGAGTGGGCGTGAAGGCTGCTGGTTGCATTCCGGGAGACAGGCTTGATCTGGCTTGAGGACCCCGGCTGTGATTTACCCTCGGTCACATCCCCTTGCGCCGGCCCGGCCCCTCTTCCCGGTCCGGGCTTGGGTCTAGCCACGGCCCTAGCGCCACTGGCCCGGGGGTCGGGTCGCTGTACCTGGGTTACCACGCTAGGCCCGAAAAGGGCCACACGTGGGGGTCCAGCCTCCCCGAAGCAGACTTCCAAGTGGGCGTGAAGGCTTCTGGTTGCATTCTTGGAGAGAGACTTGATCGTGGTTGAGGACCCCAGCCGACATCTGCTGGGGGTCACTTCCCCTTGCGCCGTCCCCGCCTCTCTTCCTGGCCCGGGCTTGGGTCTAGCCACGCACCTAGCGCCACCCGTCCATGGGTCGGGTCGCTGTACCTGGGTTACCATGCTAGGCCCAGAAACGGCCACACGTGGGGGTCCAGCCTCCCCGAAGCAGCCTTCCGAATGGACGTGAAGGCTGCTGGTTGCATTCCGGGAGACAGGCTTGATCGGGCTTGAGGACCCTGGCCGCCATCTTCTGGGGGTCACGTCCCCTTGCGCCAGCCCCGCCCCTCTTTCAGGCCCGGGCTTGGGTCTAGCCACGCCCCTAGCGCCACTGGTCCAGGGGTCGGGTCGCTGTACCTGGGTTACCACGCTAGGCCCGAAAAGGGCCAAACGTTTGGGTCCAGCCTCCCTGAAGCAGCCTTCCAAGTGGGCGTGAAGGCTGCTGGTTGCATTCTTGGAGACAGGCTTGATCTGGCTTGAGGACCCCGGCCAACATCTGCTGGGGGTCATGTCCCCTTGCGCCGGCCCCGCCCATCTTCTCGCCCCGGGCTTGGGTCTAGCCACGCCCCTAGCGCCACCTGCCAGGGGGTCGGGTCGCTGTACCTGGGTTACCACGCTAGTCTCGAAAAGGGTCACACGTGGGGGTCCAGCCTCCCCGAAGCAGCCTTCCGAGTGGCGTGAAGGCTCCTGGTTGCATTCTTGGAGACAGGCTTGATCGTGCTTGAGGACCCCAGCTGCGATTTACCGGGGGTCACGTCCCCTTGCTACGGCCCCGCCCCTCTTCCCGGCCCAGCTTGGGTCTAGCAACGCCCCTAGCGCCACTAGCCTGGAGGTCGGGTCGCTGTACCTGTGTTAAGACGCTAGGCCCGAAAAGGGCCACACGTGGGGGTCCAGCCTCCCCGAAGCAGCCTTCCAAGTGGGCGTGAAGGCTGCTGGTTGCATTCCAGAAGACAGGCTTGATCTGGCTTGAGGAACCCGGCCGCCATCAGCAGGGGGTCATGTCCCCTTGCGCCGGCCCCGCCCCTCTTCCTGGCCCAGGCTTGTGTCTAGCCACGGACCTAGTGCCACTGGCCCGGGGGTCGGGTCGCTGTACCTGTGTTACCACGCTAGGCCCGAAAAGGGCCACACGTGGGGGTCCAGCCTTCCTGAAGCAGCCTTCTGAGTGGGCGTGAAGGCTGCTGGTTGCATTCCAGGAGACAGGCTTGATCTGGCTTGAGGACCCTGGCCGCCATCTGCTGGGGGTCACGTCCCCTTGCCACGGCCCCGCCCCTCTTCCCGGCCAGGGCTTGGGTCTAGCCACGGCCCTAGTGCCACTGGAACGGGGGTCGGGTCGCTGTACCTGGGTTACCACGCTAGGCCCGAAAAGGGCCACACGTGGGGGTCCATCCTCCCCAAAGCAGCCTTCCGAGTGGGCGTGAAGGCTGCTGGTTGCATTCTTGGAGACAGGCTTGATCGGGCTTGAGGACCCCGGCTGCGATTTACCCTCGGTCACGTCCCCTTTCGCCGGCCCCGCCCCTCTTCCCGACCCGGGCTTGGGTCTAGCCACGGCCCTAGCGCCACTGGTCCAGGGGTCGGGTCGCTGTACCTGTGTTACCACGCGAGGTCCGGAAAGCGCCACAGGTGGGGGTCCAGCCTCCTCGAAGCAGCCTTCCGAGTGGGCGTGAAGGCTGCTGGTTGCATTCTTGGAGACAGGCTTGATGTGGCTTGAGGACACAGGCCGCCATCTGCTGGGGGTCATGTCCCTGCGCGCCGGCCCCACTCCTCTTCCCGGCCCAGGCGTGGGTCTAGCCACGCCCCTAGCGCCACTCGTCCAGGGGTCGGTTCGCTGTACCTGGGTTACCACGCTAGGCCCGGAAAGGGCCACACGTGGGGGTCCAGCCTCCCCGAAGCAGCCTTCTGAGTGGGCGTTAAGGCTGCTGGATGCATTCTGGGAGACAGGATTGATCGGGTTTGAGGACCCAGGCCGCCATCTGCAGGGGGTCACGTCCCCTTGCGCCGGCCCCGCCCCTCTTCCCGGCCCGGGCTTGGGTCTAGCCACGCCCCGAGTGCCACTGGCCCGGGGGTCAGGTCTCTGTACCTGGGTTACAACGCTAGCCCCGTATAGGGCCACACGTGGGGGTCCAGTCTCTCCGAGGCATCCTTCCAAGTGGGCGTGAAGGCTGCTGGTTGCATTCTTGGAGACAGCCTTGATCGGGCTTCAGGACCCCGGCTGCGATTTACCGGCGGTCACGTTCCCTTTCGCCGGCCCCGCCCCTCTTCCCGGCCCGGGCTTGGGTCTAGCCCCGCACCTAGCGCCACTGGCCCAGTGGTTGGGTCGCTGTACCTGGGTTACCATGCTAGGCCCGGAAACGGCCACACGTGGGGGTCCAGCCTCCCCGAAGCAGCCTTCCGAATGGACGTGAAGGCTGCTGGTTGCATTCCGGGAGACAGGCTTGATCTGGCTTGAGGACCCCGGCCGACATCTGCCTGGGGTCACGTCCCTTTGCGCCGGCCCAGCCCCTCTTTCTGGCCCAGGCTTGGGTCTAGCCACGCACCTAGAGCCACTGGTCCAGGGGTCGGTTCGCTGTACCTGGGTTACCACGCTAGGCCCGGAAAGGGCCACACGTGGGGGGTCCAGCCTCCCCGAAGCAGCCTTCCAATTGGGCGTGAAGGCTGCTGGTTGCATTCTTGGAGACAGGCTTGATCGGGCTTGAGGACCCTGGACGAATCTTCTGGGGGTCACGTCCCCTTGCGCTGGCCCCGCCCCTCTTCCTGGCCAGGGCTTGGGTCTAGCCACGCCCCTAGCGCCACTGGCCCAGTGGTTGGGTCGCTGTACCTGTGTTACCACGCTAGGCCCAAAAAGGGCCACACGTGGGGTCCAGCCTCCCCGAAGCAGCCTTCCGAGTGGTCGTGAAGGCTGCTGGTTGCATTCTTGGAGACAGGCTTGATCGGGCTTGAAGACCCCAGCCGATATCTGCCGGGGGTCACGTCCCCTTGCGCCGGCCCCGCCTCTCTTCCTGGCCCGGGCTTGGGTCTAGCCCCGCACCTAGCGCCACTGGCCCGTGTGTCGGGTCGCTGTACCTGGGTTACCATGCTAGGCCCGGAAACGGCCACACGTGGGGGTCCAGCCTCCCCGAAGCAGCCTTCCGAATGGACGTGAAGGCTGTTGGTTGCATTCCGGGAGACAGGCTTGATCTGGCTTGAGGACCCCGGCCGACATCTGCCTGGGGTCACGTCCCTTTGCGCCGGCCCCGCCCCTCTTTCTGGCCCAGGCTTGGGTCTAGCCACGCACCTAGAGCCACTGGACCAGGGGTCGGGTCGCTGTACCTGGGTTACCACGCTAGGCCCGGAAAGGGCCACACGTGGGGGGTCCAGCCTCCCCGAAGCAGCCTTCCAATTGGGCGTGAAGGCTGCTGGTTGCATTCTTGGAGACAGGCTTGATCGGGCTTGAGGACCCTGGCCGAATCTTCTGGGGGTCACGTCCCCTTGCGCTGGCCCCGCCCCTCTTTCCTGGCCAGGGCTTGGGTCTAGCCACGCCCCTAGCGCCACTGGCCCAGTGGTTGGGTCGCTGTACCTGTGTTACCACGCTAGGCCCAAAAAGGGCCACACATGGGGTCCAGCCTCCCCGAAGCAGCCTTCTGAGTGGTCGTGAAGGCTGCTGGTTGCATTCTTGGAGACAGGCTTGATCTGGCTTGAGGACCAAGGCCGACATCTGCTGGGGGTCATGTCCCCGCGCGCCGGCCCCGCCCATCTTCCCGGCCGGGGCTTGGGTCTAGCCACGCCCCTAGCGCCACTGGCCCGTGTTGGGTTGCTGTACCTGGGTTACCACGCTAGGCCCGAAAAGGGCCACACGTGGGGGTCCAGCCTCCCCGAAGCAGGCTTCCAAGTGGGCGTGAGGGCTTCTGGTTGCATTCTTGGAGAGAGACTTGATCGTGCTTGAGGACCCCATCCGCCATCTGCAGGGGGTCACGTCCCCTTGCGCCGGCCCCGCCTCTCTTCCTGGCCAGGGCTTGGGTCTAGCCACGCACCTAGCGCCACTGGTTCAGGGGTCGGGTCGCTGTACCTGGGTTACCATGCTAGGCCCAGAAACGGCCACACGTGGGGGTCCAGCCTCCCCGAAGCAGCCTTCCGAATGGACGTGAAGGCTGCTGGTTGCATTCTTGGAGACAGGCTTGATCGGGCTTGAGGAACCTGGCCGCCATCTTCTGGGGGTCACTTCCCCTTGCGCCGGCCACGCCCCTCTTTCCGGCCCGGGCTTGGGTCTAGCCACGCCCCTAGCGCCACTCGTCCAGGCGTCGGGTCGCTGTACCTGGGTTACCACGCTAGGCCCGAAAAGGGCCAATCGTTTGGGTCCAGCCTCCCTGAAGCAGCCTTCCAAGTGGGCGTGAAGGCTGCTGGATGCATTCTGGGAGACAGGCTTGATCGGGCTTGAGGACCCCGGCTGCGATTTACCGGCGGTCACGTCCCCTTTCGCCGGCCCCGCCCCTCTTCCCGGCCAGGGCTTGGGTCTAGCCACGGCCCTAGCGCCACTGGTCCAGGGGTCGGGTCGCTGTACCTGGGTTACCACGCTAGTCTCGAAAAGGGTCACACGTGGGGGTCCAGCCTCCCCGAAGCAGCCTTCCGAGTGGCGTGAAGGCTGCTGGTTGCATTCTTGGAGACAGGCTTGATCATGCTTGAGGACCCCAGCTGCGATTTACCGGGGGTCATGTCCCCTTGCTACGGCCCCGCCCCTCTTCCCGGCCCAGCTTGGGTCTAGCAACGCCCCTAGCGCCACTAGCCTGGAGGTCGGGTCGCTGTACCTGTGTTACCACGCTAGGCCCGAAAAGGGCCACACGTGGGGGTCCAGCCTCCCCGAAGCAGCCTTCCAAGTGGGCGTGAAGGCTGCTGGTTGCATTCCAGAAGACAGGCTTGATCTGGCTTGAGGAACCCGGCCGCCATCAGCAGGGGGTCATGTCCCCTTGCGCCGGCCCCGCCCCTCTTCCTGGCCCAGGCTTGTGTCTAGCCACGGACCTAGTGCCACTGGCCCGGGGGTCGGGTCGCTGTACCTGTGTTACCACGCTAGGCCCGAAAAGGGCCACACGTGGGGGTCCAGCCTTCCTGAAGCAGCCTTCTGAGTGGGCGTGAAGGCTGCTGGTTGCATTCCAGGAGACAGGCTTGATCTGGCTTGAGGACCCTGGCCGCCATCTGCTGGGGGTCACGTCCCCTTGCCACGGCCCCGCCCCTCTTCCCGGCCAGGGCTTGGGTCTAGCCACGGCCCTAGTGCCACTGGAACGGGGGTCGGGTCGCTGTACCTGGGTTACCACGCTAGGCCCGAAAAGGGCCACACGTGGGGGTCCATCCTCCCCAAAGCAGCCTTCCGAGTGGGCGTGAAGGCTGCTGGTTGCATTCTTGGAGACAGGCTTGATCGGGCTTGAGGACCCCGGCTGCGATTTACCCTCGGTCACGTCCCCTTTCGCCGGCCCCGCCCCTCTTCCCGACCCGGGCTTGGGTCTAGCCACGGCCCTAGCGCCACTGGTCCAGGGGTCGGGTCGCTGTACCTGGGTTACCACGCGAGGTCCGGAAAGCGCCACAGGTGGGGGTCCAGCCTCCTCGAAGCAGCCTTCCGAGTGGGCGTGAAGGCTGCTGGTTGCATTCTTGGAGACAGGCTTGATGTGGCTTGAGGACACAGGCCGCCATCTGCTGGGGGTCATGTCCCTGCGCGCCGGCCCCACTCCTCTTCCCGGCCCAGGCGTGGGTCTAGCCACGCCCCCAAGCGCCACTCGTCCAGGGGTCGGGTCGCTGTACCTGGGTTACCACGCTAGGCCCGGAAAGGGCCACACGTGGGGGTCCAGCCTCCCCGAAGCAGCCTTCTGAGTGGGCGTTAAGGCTGCTGGATGCATTCTGGGAGACAGGATTGATCGGGTTTGAGGACCCAGGCCGCCATCTGCAGGGGGTCACGTCCCCTTTCGCCGGCCCCGCCCCTCTTCCCGGCCCGGGCTTGGGTCTAGCCACGCCCCGAGCGCCACTGGCCCGGGGGTCAGGTCTCTGTACCTGGGTTACAACGCTAGCCCCGTATAGGGCCACACGTGGGGGTCCAGTCTCTCCGAGGCATCCTTCCAAGTGGGCGTGAAGGCTGCTGGTTGCATTCTTGGAGACAGCCTTGATCGGGCTTCAGGACCCCGGCTGCGATTTACCGGCGGTCACGTTCCCTTGCGCCGGCCCCGCCCCTCTTCCCGGCCCGGGCTTGGGTCTAGCCCCGCACCTAGCGCCACTGGCCCAGTGGTTGGGTCGCTGTACCTGGGTTACCATGCTAGGCCCGGAAACGGCCACACGTGGGGGTCCAGCCTCCCTGAAGCAGCCTTCCGAATGGACGTGAAGGCTGCTGGTTGCATTCCGGGAGACAGGCTTGATCTGGCTTGAGGACCCCGGCCGACATCTGCCTGGGGTCACGTCCCTTTGCGCCGGCCCCGCCCCTCTTTCTGGCCCAGGCTTGGGTCTAGCCACGCACCTAGAGCCACTGGTCCAGGGGTCGGTTCGCTGTACCTGGGTTACCACGCTAGGCCCGGAAAGGGCCACACGTGGGGGGTCCAGCCTCCCCGAAGCAGCTTTCCAATTGGGCGTGAAGGCTGCTGGTTGCATTCTTGGAGACAGGCTTGATCGGGCTTGAGGACCCTGGACGAATCTTCTGGGGGTCACGTCCCCTTGCGCTGGCCCCGCCCCTCTTCCTGGCCAGGGCTTGGGTCTAGCCACGCCCCTAGCGCCACTGGCCCAGTGGTTGGGTCGCTGTACCTGTGTTACCACGCTAGGCCCAAAAAGGGCCACACGTGGGGTCCAGCCTCCCCGAAGCAGCCTTCCGAGTGGTCGTGAAGGCTGCTGGTTGCATTCTTGGAGACAGGCTTGATCGGGCTTGAAGACCCCAGCCGATATCTGCCGGGGGTCACGTCCCCTTGCGCCGGCCCCGCCTCTCTTCCTGGCCCGGGCTTGGGTCTAGCCCCGCACCTAGCGCCACTGGCCCGTGTGTCGGGTCGCTGTACCTGGGTTACCATGCTAGGCCCGGAAACGGCCACACGTGGGGGTCCAGCCTCCCCGAAGCAGCCTTCCGAATGGACGTGAAGGCTGTTGGTTGCATTCCGGGAGACAGGCTTGATCTGGCTTGAGGACCCCGGCCGACATCTGCCTGGGGTCACGTCCCTTTGCGCCGGCCCCGCCCCTCTTTCTGGCCCAGGCTTGGGTCTAGCCACGCACCTAGAGCCACTGGACCAGGGGTCGGGTCGCTGTACCTGGGTTACCACGCTAGGCCCGGAAAGGGCCACACGTGGGGGGTCCAGCCTCCCCGAAGCAGCCTTCCAATTGGGCGTGAAGGCTGCTGGTTGCATTCTTGGAGACAGGCTTGATCGGGCTTGAGGACCCTGGCCGAATCTTCTGGGGGTCACGTCCCCTTGCGCTGGCCCCGCCCCTCTTTCCTGGCCAGGGCTTGGGTCTAGCCACGCCCCTAGCGCCACTGGCCCAGTGGTTGGGTCGCTGTACCTGTGTTACCACGCTAGGCCCAAAAAGGGCCACACATGGGGTCCAGCCTCCCCGAAGCAGCCTTCTGAGTGGTCGTGAAGGCTGCTGGTTGCATTCTTGGAGACAGGCTTGATCTGGCTTGAGGACCAAGGCCGACATCTGCTGGGGGTCATGTCCCCGCGCGCCGGCCCCGCCCATCTTCCCGGCCGGGGCTTGGGTCTAGCCACGCCCCTAGCGCCACTGGCCCGTGTTGGGTTGCTGTACCTGGGTTACCACGCTAGGCCCGAAAAGGGCCACACGTGGGGGTCCAGCCTCCCCGAAGCAGCCTTCCAAGTGGGCGTGAGGGCTTCTGGTTGCATTCTTGGAGAGAGACTTGATCGTGCTTGAGGACCCCATCCGCCATCTGCAGGGGGTCACGTCCCCTTGCGCCGGCCCCGCCTCTCTTCCTGGCCCGGGCTTGGGTCTAGCCACGCACCTAGCGCCACTGGTTCAATGGTCGGGTCGCTGTACCTGGGTTACCATGCTAGGCCCAGAAACGGCCACACGTGGGGGTCCAGCCTCCCCGAAGCAGCCTTCCGAATGGACGTGAAGGCTGCTGGTTGCATTCTTGGAGACAGGCTTGATCGGGCTTGAGGAACCTGGCCGCCATCTTCTGGGGGTCACTTCCCCTTGCGCCGGCCACGCCCCTCTTTCCGGCCCGGGCTTGGGTCTAGCCACGCCCCTAGCGCCACTCGTCCAGGCGTCGGGTCGCTGTACCTGGGTTACCACGCTAGGCCCGAAAAGGGCCAAACGTTTGGGTCCAGCCTCCCTGAAGCAGCCTTCCAAGTGGGCGTGAAGGCTGCTGGTTGCATTCTTGGAGACAGGCTTGATCTGGCTTGAGGACCCCGGCCAACATCTGCTGGGGGTCACATCCCCTTGCCACGGCCCCGCCCATCTTCTCGCCCCGGGCTTGGGTCTAGCCACGCCCTTAGCGCCACTGGCCCGGTGGTTGGGTCGCTGTACCTGGGTTACCACGCTAGGCCCGAAAAGGTCCACACGTGGGGGTCCAGCCTCCCCGAAGCAGCCTTCCAAGTGGGCATGAAGGCTGCTGGTTGCATTCCGGGAGACAGGCTTGATCTGGCTTGAGGACCCCGGCCGCCATCTGCTGGGGGTCATGTCCCCTTGCGCCGGCCCCGCCCCTCTTCCCGGCCCGGGATTGGGTCTAGCCACGCCCCTAGCGCCACCAGCCTTGGGATCGGGTCGCTGTACCTGGGTTACCACGCTAGGCCCGAAAAGGGCTACACGTGGGGGTCCAGCCTCCCCGAAGCAGCCTTCCAAGTGAGCGTGAAGGCTGCTGGTTGCATTCCAGGAGACAGGCTTGATCTGGCTTGAGGACCCCGGCCGCCATCTGCTGGGGTCACGTCCCCTTGCGCCGGCCCCGCCCCTCTTCCCGGCCCGGGCTTGGGTCTAGCCACGCCCCTAGGGCCACTGGCCCGGGGGTCGGGTTGCTGTACCTGGGTTACCACGCTAGGCCCGAAAAGGGCCACACGTGGGGGTCCAGCCTCCCCAAGGAGCCTTCCAAGTGAGCGTGAAGGCTGCTGGTTGCATTCTTGGAGACAGGCTTGATCTGGCTTGAGGACCTCGGTCGCCATCTGCTGGCGGTCACGTCCCCTTGCGCCGGCCCCGCCGCTCTTTCCAGCACGGGCTTGGGTCTAGCCACGCCCCTAGCGCCACTGGTCCAGGGGTCGGGTCGCTGTACCTGGGTTACCACGCTAGGCCCGAAAAGGGCTACACGTGGGGGTCCAGCCTCCCCGAAGCAGCCTTCCAAGTGGGCGTGAAGGCTGCTGGTTGCATTCCGGGAGACAGGCTTGATCTGGCTTGAGGACCCCGGCCGCCATCTGCAGGGGGTCACGTCCCCTTTCGCCGGCCCCGCCCCTCTTAATGGCCCGGGCTTGGGTCTAGCCACGCCCTTAGCGCCACTGGCCCGTGGGTCGGGTCACTGTACCTGGGTTACCACGCTAGGCCCGAAAAGTGCCACACGTGGGGGTCCAGCCTCCCCGAAGCAGCCTTCCAAGTGGGCGTGAAGGCTGCTGGTTGCATTCCGGGAGACAGGCTTGATCGGGCTTGAGGATCCCTGCCGCCATCTGCAGGGGTCACGTCCCCCTGCGCCGGCCACGCCCCTCTTCCCGGCCCGGGCTTGGGTCTAGCCACGCCCCTAGCGCAACTGGCCCGGGGGTCTGTCGCTGTAACTGGGTTACCACGCTAGGCCCGGAAAGGGCCACACGTGGGGGTCCAGCCTCCCCGAAGCACCCTTCCAAGTGGGCGTGAAGGCTGCTGGTTGCATTCTTGGAGACAGGCTTGATGTGGCTTGAGGACCCGGCTGCCATCTGCTGGGGGTCATGTACCCTTTCGCCGGCCCCGCCCCTCTTCCCGGCCCGGGCTTTGGTCTAGCCACGCCCCTAGCGCCACCTGCCCGTGTGTCGGGTCACTGTACCTGGGTTACCACGCTAGGCCCGGAAAGGGCCACACGTGGGGGTCCAGCCTCCCCGAAGCAGCCTTCCGAGTGGGCGTGAAGGCTGCTGGTTGCATTCCAGGAGACAGGCTTGATCGGGCTTGAGGACCCCGGCCGCCATCTGCAGGGGATCACGTCCCCTTGCATCTGCCCCGCCCCTCTTCCCGGCCCGGGCTTGGGTCTAGCCACGTCTCTAGCGCCACTGGCCGGGGGTTTGGGTCACTGTACCTGGGTTACCACGCTAGGCCCGAAAAGGGCTACACGTGGGGGGTCCAGCCTCCCCGAAGCAGCCTTCCCAGTGAGCGGGAAGGCTGCTGGTTGAATTCCAGGAGACAGGCTTGATCGGGCTTGAGGACCCCATCCGCCATCTGCAGGGGGTCACGTCCCCTTTCGCCAGCCCCGCCCCTCTTCCCAGCCAGGGCTTGTGTCTAGCCACGGCCCTAGCGCCACCTGCCAGGGGATCGGGTCACTGTACCTTGGTTACCACGCTAGGCCCGAAAAGGGCCACACGTGGGGGTCCAGCCTCCCCGAAGCAGCCTTCCAAGTGGGCATGAAGGCTGCTGGTTGCATTCCGGGAGACAGGCTTGATCGGGCTTCAGGACCCCGGCCGCCATCTGCTGGGGGTCATGTCCCCGTGCGCCAGCCACGCCCCTCTTCCCGGCCAGGGCTTGGGTCTAGCCACGACCCTAGCCCCACCAGTCCAGGGGTCGGGTCACTGTACCTGGGTTACCACGCTAGGCCTGAAAAGGGCCACATGTGAGGGTACAGCCTCCCCGAAGCAGCCTTCCAATTGGGCGTGAAGGCTGCTGGTTGCATTCCGGGAGACAGGCTTGATCTGGCTTGAGGACCCTGGCCGCCATCTGCTGGGGGTCACGTCCCCTTGCCACGGCCCCGCCCCTCTTCCCGGCCAGGGCTTGGGTCTAGCCACGGCCCTAGTGCCACTGGAACGGGGGTCAGGTCGCTGTACCTGGGTTACCACGCTAGGCCCGAAAAGGGCCACGCGTGGGGGTTCCAGCCTCCCCGAAGCAGCCTTCCGAGTGGTCGTGAAGGCTGCTGGTTGCATCCAGGAAGACAGGCTTGATCTGGCTTTAGGACCCCTGCCGCCATCTGCTGGGGGTCATGTCCCCGCGCGCCGGCCCCACTCCTCTTCCCGGCCCAGGCTTGGGTCTAGCCACGCCCCTAGAGCCACCTGTCCAGGGGTCGGGTCGCTGTACCTGGGTAACCACGCTAGGCCAGGAAAGGGCCACACGTGGGGGTCCAGCCTCCCCTTAGCAGCCTTCCAAATGTGCGTGAAGGCTGCTGGTTGCTTTCCAGAAGACAGGCTTGATCTGGCTTGAGGACCCTGGCCGCCATCTGCCTGGGGTCACGTCCCTTTGCGCCGGCCCCGCCCCTCTTCCCGGCCCGGGCTTGGGTCTAGCCACGCCCCTAGAGCCACCAGTCCAGGGGTCGGGTCGCTGTACCTGGGTTATCATGCTAGGCCCGGAAACGGCCACACGTGAGGGTCCAGCCTCCCCGAAGCAGCCTTCCGAATGGACGTGAAGGCTGTTGGTTGCATTCCGGGAGACAGGCTTGATCTGGCTTGAGGACCCTGGCCGCCATCTGCCTGGGGTCACGTCCCTTTGCGCCGGCCCCGCCCCTCTTCCCGGCCCGGGCTTGGGTCTAGCCACGCCCCTAGAGCCACCAGTCCAGGGGTCGGGTCGCTGTACCTGGGTTATCATGCTAGGCCCGGAAACGGCCACACGTGGGGGGTCCAGCCTCCCCGAAGAAGCCTTCCAATTGGGCGTGAAGGCTGCTGGTTGCATTCCAGGAGACAGGCTTGATCGGGCTTGAGGACCCCGGCCGCCATCTGCAGGGGATCACGTCCCCTTGCATCTGCCCCGCCCCTCTTCCCGGCCCGGGCTTGGGTCTAGCCACGTCTCTAGCGCCACTGGCCGGGGGTTTGGGTCACTGTACCTGGGTTACCACGCTAGGCCCGAAAAGGGCTACACGTGGGGGTCCAGCCTCCCCGAAGCAGCCTTCCCAGTGAGCGGGAAGGCTGCTGGTTGAATTCCAGGAGACAGGCTTGATCGGGCTTGAGGACCCCATCCGCCATCTGCAGGGGGTCACGTCCCCTTTCGCCAGCCCCGCCCCTCTTCCCAGCCCGGGCTTGTGTCTAGCCACGGCCCTAGCGCCACCTGCCAGGGGATCGGGTCACTGTACCTTGGTTACCACGCTAGGCCCGAAAAGGGCCACACGTGGGGGTCCAGCCTCCCCGAAGCAGCCTTCCAAGTGGGCGTGAAGGCTGCTGGTTGCATTCCGGGAGACAGGCTTGATCGGGCTTCAGGACCCCGGCCGCCATCTGCTGGGGTTCATGTCCCCGTGCGCCAGCCACGCCCCTCTTCCCGGCCAGGGCTTGGGTCTAGCCACGACCCTAGCCCCACCAGTCCAGGGGTCGGGTCACTGTACCTGGGTTACCACGCTAGGCCCGAAAAGGGCCACATGTGAGGGTACAGCCTCCCCGAAGCAGCCTTCCAATGGGCGTGAAGGCTGCTGGTTGCATTCCGGGAGACAGGCTTGATCTGGCTTGAGGACCCCGGCCGCCATCTGCCGGGGGTCACGTCCCCTTGCGCCGGCCCCGCCCCTCTTTCCGGCCCGGGCTTGGGTCTAGCCACGCCCTAGGCCACTGGCCCGGGGTCGGTTCGCTGTACCTGGGTTACCACGCTAGGCCCGAAAAGGGCCACACGTGGGGGTCCAGCCTCCCCGAAGCAGCCTTCCAAGTGGCGTGAAGGCTGCTGGTTGCATTCTTGGAGACAGGCTTGATCTGGCTTGAGGACCCTGGCGCCATCTGCTGGGGGTCACGTCCCCTTGCGCCGGCCCCGCCCCTCTTTCCGGCCGGGCTTGGGTCTAGCCACGCCCCTAGCGCCACTGGCCAGGGGTCGGGTCGCTGTACCTGGGTTACCACGCTAGGCCCGAAAAGGGCCACACGTGGGGGTCCAGCCTCCCCGAAGCAGCCTTCCGAGTGGGCGTGAAGGCTGCTGGTTGCATTCTGGGAGACAGGCTTGATCGGGCTTGAGGACCCCGGCGCCATCTGCCGGGGGTCACGTCCCCTTGCGCCGGCCCCGCCCCTCTTCCCGGCCCGGGCTTGGGTCTAGCCACGCCCCTAGCGCCACTGGCCAGGGGTCGGGTCGCTGTACCTGGGTTACCACGCTAGGCCCGAAAAGGGCCACACGTGGGGGTCCAGCCTCCCCGAAGCAGCCTTCCGAGTGGGCGTGAAGGCTGCTGGTTGCATTCTTGGAGACAGGCTTGATCTGGCTTGAGGACCCCGGCCGCCATCTGCTGGGGGTCACGTCCCTTGCGCCGGCCCCGCCCCTCTTCCCGGCCCAGGCTTGGGTCTAGCCACGCCCCTAGAGCCACTGGCCAGGGGTCGGGTCGCTGTACCTGGGTTACCACGCTAGGCCCGGAAAGGGCCACACGTGGGGGTCCAGCCTCCCCGAAGCAGCCTTCCAAGTGGCGTGAAGGCTGCTGGTTGCATTCTTGGAGACAGGCTTGATCTGGCTTGAGGACCCTGGCCGCCATCTGCTGGGGGTCACGTCCCCTTGCGCCGGCCCCGCCCCTCTTCCTGGCCCGGGCTTGGGTCTAGCCACGCCCCTAGCGCCACTGGCCCAGGGGTCGGGTCGCTGTACCTGGGTTACCACGCCAGGCCCGAAAAGGGCCACGCGTGGGGTCCAGCCTCCCCGAAGCAGCCTTCCGAGTGGACGTGAAGGCTGCTGGTTGCATTCCGGGAGACAGGCTTGATCTGGCTTGAGGACCCGGCCGCCATCTGCCTGGGGTCACGTCCCCTTGCGCCGGCCCCGCCCCTCTTCCCGGCCCGGGCTTGGGTCTAGCCACGCCCCTAGCGCCACTGGTCCAGGGGTCGGGTCGCTGTACCTGGGTTACCACGCTAGGCCCGAAAAGGGCCACACGTGGGGGTCCAGCCTCCCCGAAGCAGCCTTCCAAGTGGGCGTGAAGGCTGCTGGTTGCATTCTTGGAGACAGGCTTGATCGGGCTTGAGGACCCCGGCCGCCATCTGCTGGGGGTCACGTCCCCTTGCGCCGGCCCCGCCCCTCTTCCTGGCCCAGGCTTGGGTCTAGCCACGCCCCTAGCGCCACTGGCCCGGTGGTCGGGTCGCTGTACCTGGGTTACCATGCTAGGCCCGAAAAGGGCCACACGTGGGGTCCAGCCTCCCCGAAGCAGCCTTCCAAGTGGGCGTGAAGGCTGCTGGTTGCATTCCAGAAGACAGGCTTGATCGGGCTTGAGGACCCTGGCCGCCATCTGCTGGGGGTCACTGTCCCTTGCGCCGGCCACCGCCCCTCTTCCCGGCCCGGGCTTGGGTCTAGCCACGCCCCTAGCGCCACTGGCCAGGGGTCGGGTCGCTGTACCTGGGTTACCACGCTAGGCCCGAAAAGGGCCACACGTGGGGGTCCAGCCTCCCGAAGCAGCCTTCCGAAGTGGGCGTGAAGGCTGCTGGTTGCATTCCTGGAGACAGGCTTGATCTGGCTTGAGGACCCTGGCCGCCATCTGCTGGGGGTCACGTCCCCTTGCCACGGCCCCGCCCCTCTTCCCGGCCCGGGCTTGGGTCTAGCCACGCCCTAGCGCCACTGGCACGGGGTTCGGGTCGCTGTACCTGGGTTACCACGCTAGGCCCGAAAAGGGCCACACGTGGGGGTCCAGCCTCCCCGAAGCAGCCTTCCGAAGTGGGCGTGAAGGCTGCTGGTTGCATTCCAGGAGACAGGCTTGATCGGGCTTGAGGACCCAGGCCGCCATCTGCAGGGGGTCACGTCCCCTTGCGCCGGCCCCGCCCCTCTTCCCGGCCCGGGCTTGGGTCTAGCCACGCCCCTAGCGCCACCAGTCAAGGGGTCGGGTCGCTGTACCTGGGTTACCACGCTAGGCCCGAAAAGGGCCACACGTGGGGGTCCAGCCTCCCCGAAGCAGCCTTCCAAGTGGGTGTGAAGGCTGCTGGTTGCATTCCGGGAGACAGGCTTGATCTGGCTTGAGGACCCGGCCGCCATCTGCCGGGGGTCACGTCCTCTTGCGCCGGCCCCGCCCCTCTTCCCGGCCCGGGCTTGGGTCTAGCCACGCCCCTAGGGCCACTGGCCCGGTGGTCGGGTCGCTGTACCTGGGTTACCACGCTAGGCCCGAAAAGGGCCACACGTGGGGGTCCAGCCTCCCCGAAGCAGCCTTCCAAGTGGGCGTGAAGGCTGCTGGTTGCATTCCAGGAGACAGGCTTGATCTGGCTTGAGGACCCCGGCCGCCATCTGCTGGGGGTCACGTCCCCTTGCGCCGGCCCCGCCCCTCTTCCCGGCCCGGGCTTGGGTCTAGCCACGCCCCTAGCGCCACTGGCCCAGGGGTCGGGTCGCTGTACCTGGGTTACCACGCTAGGCCCGAAAAGGGCCACACGTGGGGGTCCAGCCTCCCCGAAGCAGCCTTCCAAGTGGGCGTGAAGGCTGCTGGTTGCATTCCGGGAGACAGGCTTGATCTGGCTTGAGGACCCCGGCCGCCATCTGCAGGGGGTCACGTCCCCTTTCTCCGGCCCCGCCCCTCTTCCAGCCCGGGCTTGGGTCTAGCCACGCCCCTAGCGCCACTGGCCCGGGGTCGGGTCGCTGTACCTGGGTTACCACGCTAGGCCCGAAAAGGGCCACACGTGGGGGTCCAGCCTCCCCGAAGCAGCCTTCCGAGTGGGCGTGAAGGCTGCTGGTTGCATTCCTGGAGACAGGCTTCATCGGGCTTGAGGACCCCGGCCGCCATCTGCAGGGGGTCACGTCCCCTTTCGCCGGCCCCGCCCCTCTTCCCGGCCCGGGCTTGGGTCTAGCCACGCCCCTAGCGCCACTGGCCCGTGGGTCGGGTCGCTGTACCTGGGTTACCACGCTAGGCCCGAAAAGGGCCACACGTGGGGGTCCAGCCTCCCCGAAGCAGCCTTCCAAGTGGGCGTGAAGGCTGCTGGTTGCATTCCGGGAGACAGGCTTGATCGGGCTTGAGGACCCTGCCGCCATCTGCAGGGGGTCACGTCCCCTTGCGCCGGCCACGCCCCTCTTCCCGGCCCGGGCTTGGGTCTAGCCACGCCCCTAGCGCCACTGGCCCGGTGGTCGGGTCGCTGTACCTGGGTTACCACGCTAGGCCCGGAAAGGGCCACACGTGGGGGTCCAGCCTCCCCGAAGCAGCCTTCCGAGTGGGCGTGAAGGCTGCTGGTTGCATTCCAGGAGACAGGCTTGATCGGGCTTGAGGACCCCGGCCGCCATCTGCAGGGGATCACGTCCCCTTGCATCTGCCCCGCCCCTCTTCCCGGCCCGGGCTTGGGTCTAGCCACGTCTCTAGCGCCACTGGCCGGGGGTTTGGGTCACTGTACCTGGGTTACCACGCTAGGCCCGAAAAGGGCTACACGTGGGGGGTCCAGCCTCCCCGAAGCAGCCTTCCCAGTGAGCGGGAAGGCTGCTGGTTGAATTCCAGGAGACAGGCTTGATCGGGCTTGAGGACCCCATCCGCCATCTGCAGGGGGTCACGTCCCCTTTCGCCAGCCCCGCCCCTCTTCCCAGCCCGGGCTTGTGTCTAGCCACGGCCCTAGCGCCACCTGCCAGGGGATCGGGTCACTGTACCTTGGTTACCACGCTAGGCCCGAAAAGGGCCACACGTGGGGGTCCAGCCTCCCCGAAGCAGCCTTCCAAGTGGGCATGAAGGCTGCTGGTTGCATTCCGGGAGACAGGCTTGATCGGGCTTCAGGACCCCGGCCGCCATCTGCTGGGGGTCATGTCCCCGTGCGCCAGCCACGCCCCTCTTCCCGGCCAGGGCTTGGGTCTAGCCACGACCCTAGCCCCACCAGTCCAGGGGTCGGGTCACTGTACCTGGGTTACCACGCTAGGCCCGAAAAGGGCCACATGTGAGGGTACAGCCTCCCCGAAGCAGCCTTCCAATTGGGCGTGAAGGCTGCTGGTTGCATTCCGGGAGACAGGCTTGATCTGGCTTGAGGACCCTGGCCGCCATCTGCTGGGGGTCACGTCCCCTTGCCACGGCCCCGCCCCTCTTCCCGGCCAGGGCTTGGGTCTAGCCACGGCCCTAGTGCCACTGGAACGGGGGTCAGGTCGCTGTACCTGGGTTACCACGCTAGGCCCGAAAAGGGCCACGCGTGGGGGTTCCAGCCTCCCCGAAGCAGCCTTCCGAGTGGTCGTGAAGGCTGCTGGTTGCATCCAGGAAGACAGGCTTGATCTGGCTTTAGGACCCCTGCCGCCATCTGCTGGGGGTCATGTCCCCGCGCGCCGGCCCCACTCCTCTTCAAGGCCCAGGCTTGGGTCTAGCCACGCCCCTAGAGCCACCTGTCCAGGGGTCGGGTCGCTGTACCTGGGTAACCACGCTAGGCCAGGAAAGGGCCACACGTGGGGGTCCAGCCTCCCCTTAGCAGCCTTCCAAATGTGCGTGAAGGCTGCTGGTTGCTTTCCAGAAGACAGGCTTGATCTGGCTTGAGGACCCTGGCCGCCATCTGCCTGGGGTCACGTCCCTTTGCGCCGGCCCCGCCCCTCTTCCCGGCCCGGGCTTGGGTCTAGCCACGCCCCTAGAGCCACCAGTCCAGGGGTCGGGTCGCTGTACCTGGGTTATCATGCTAGGCCCGGAAACGGCCACACGTGAGGGTCCAGCCTCCCCGAAGCAGCCTTCCGAATGGACGTGAAGGCTGTTGGTTGCATTCCGGGAGACAGGCTTGATCTGGCTTGAGGACCCTGGCCGCCATCTGCCTGGGGTCACGTCCCTTTGCGCCGGCCCCGCCCCTCTTCCCGGCCCGGGCTTGGGTCTAGCCACGCCCCTAGAGCCACCAGTCCAGGGGTCGGGTCGCTGTACCTGGGTTATCATGCTAGGCCCGGAAACGGCCACACGTGAGGGTCCAGCCTCCCCGAAGAAGCCTTCCAATTGGGCGTGAAGGCTGCTGGTTGCATTCCAGGAGACAGGCTTGATCGGGCTTGAGGACCCCGGCCGCCATCTGCAGGGGATCACGTCCCCTTGCATCTGCCCCGCCCCTCTTCCCGGCCCGGGCTTGGGTCTAGCCACGTCTCTAGCGCCACTGGCCGGGGGTTTGGGTCACTGTACCTGGGTTACCACGCTAGGCCCGAAAAGGGCTACACGTGGGGGGTCCAGCCTCCCCGAAGCAGCCTTCCCAGTGAGCGGGAAGGCTGCTGGTTGAATTCCAGGAGACAGGCTTGATCGGGCTTGAGGACCCCATCCGCCATCTGCAGGGGGTCACGTCCCCTTTCGCCAGCCCCGCCCCTCTTCCCAGCCCGGGCTTGTGTCTAGCCACGGCCCTAGCGCCACCTGCCAGGGGATCGGGTCACTGTACCTTGGTTACCACGCTAGGCCCGAAAAGGGCCACACGTGGGGGTCCAGCCTCCCCGAAGCAGCCTTCCAAGTGGGCGTGAAGGCTGCTGGTTGCATTCCGGGAGACAGGCTTGATCGGGCTTCAGGACCCCGGCCGCCATCTGCTGGGGTTCATGTCCCCGTGCGCCAGCCACGCCCCTCTTCCCGGCCAGGGCTTGGGTCTAGCCACGACCCTAGCCCCACCAGTCCAGGGGTCGGGTCACTGTACCTGGGTTACCACGCTAGGCCCGAAAAGGGCCACATGTGAGGGTACAGCCTCCCCGAAGCAGCCTTCCAATTGGGCGTGAAGGCTGCTGGTTGCATTCCGGGAGACAGGCTTGATCTGGCTTGAGGACCCTGGCCGCCATCTGCTGGGGGTCACGTCCCCTTGCCACGGCCCCGCCCCTCTTCCCGGCCAGGGCTTGGGTCTAGCCACGGCCCTAGTGCCACTGGAACGGGGGTCAGGTCGCTGTACCTGGGTTACCACGCTAGGCCCGAAAAGGGCCACACGTGGGGGTTCCAGCCTCCCCGAAGCAGCCTTCCGAGTGGTCGTGAAGGCTGCTGGTTGCATCCAGGAAGACAGGCTTGATCTGGCTTTAGGACCCCTGCCGCCATCTGCTGGGGGTCATGTCCCCGTGCGCCAGCCCCGCCCCTCTTTCCGGCCCGGGCTTGGGTCTAGCCACGCCCCTAACGCCACCAGCCTTGGGGTCGGGTCACTTTACCTGGGTAACCACGCTAGGCCCGAAAAGGGCCACACGTGGGGGTTCCAGCCTCCCCGAAGCAGCCTTCCAAATGGGCGTGAAGGCTGCTGGTGCATTCTGGGAGACAGGCTTGATCGGGCTTGAGGACCCCGGCTGCCATCTACCGGGGGTCACGTCCCCTTTCGCCGGCCCCGCCCCTCTTTCCAGCCCGGGCTTGGGTCTAGCCACGACCCTAGGCCCACTGGCCCGTGGGTCGGGTTTGTGTACCTGGGTTACCACGCTAGGCCCGAAAAGGGCCACACGTGGGGGTCCAGCCTCCCCAAGGAGCCTTCCAAGTGAGCGTGAAGGCTGCTGGTTGCATTCTTGGAGACAGGCTTGATCTGGCTTGAGGACCATGGTCGCCATCTGCTGGGGGTCACGTCCCCTTGCGCCGGCCCCGCCCCTCTTTCCAGCCTGGGCTTGGGTCTAGCCACGCCCCTAGCGCCACTGGTCCAGGGGTCGGGTCGCTGTACCTGGGTTACCACGCTAGGCCCGAAAAGGGCCACACGTGGGGTTCCAGCCTCCCCGAAGCAGCCTTCCGAGTGGGCGTGAAGGCTGCTGGTTGCATTCTGGGAGACAGGCTTGATCGGGCTTGAGGAACCCGGCGGCCATCTGCCCGGGGTCACATCCCCTTGCGCCGGCCACGCCCCTCTTCCCGGCCCAGGCTTGGGTCTAGCCACGCCCCTAGCGCCACTGGTCCAGGGGTCGGGTCGCTGTACCTGGGTTACCACGCGAGGTCCGAAAAGGGCCACACGTGGGGGTCCAGCCTCCTCGAAGCAGCCTTCCGAGTGGGCGTGAAGGCTGCTGGTTGCATTCTTGGAGACAGGCTTGATGTGGCTTGAGGACCCAGGCCGCCATCTGCTGGGGGTCATGTCCTCGCGCGCCGGCCCCACTCCTCTTCCCGGCCCAGGCTTGGGTCTAGCCACGCCCCTAGAGCCACCTGTCCAGGGGTCGGGTCGCTGTACCTGGGTAACCACGCTAGGCCAGGAAAGGGCCACACGTGGGGGTCCAGCCTCCCCTTAGCAGCCTTCCAAATGTGCGTGAAGGCTGCTGGTTGCTTTCCAGAAGACAGGCTTGATCTGGCTTGAGGACCCTGGCCGCCATCTGCAGGGGTTCACGTCCCCGCTCACCAGCCCCGCCCCTCTTCTTGGCCCGGGCTTGGGTCTAGCCACGCCCCTAGAGCCACCAGTCCAGGGGTCGGGTCGCTGTACCTGGGTTATCATGCTAGGCCCGGAAACGGCCACACGTGAGGGTCCAGCCTCCCCGAAGCAGCCTTCCGAATGGACGTGAAGGCTGTTGGTTGCATTCCGGGAGACAGGCTTGATCTGGCTTGAGGACCCTGGCCGCCATCTGCCTGGGGTCACGTCCCTTTGCGCCGGCCCCGCCCCTCTTCCCGGCCCGGGCTTGGGTCTAGCCACGCCCCTAGAGCCACCAGTCCAGGGGTCGGGTCGCTGTACCTGGGTTATCATGCTAGGCCCGGAAACGGCCACACGTGAGGGTCCAGCCTCCCCGAAGCAGCCTTCCAATTGGGCGTGAAGGCTGCTGGTTGCATTCTTGGAGACAGGCTTGATCGGGCTTGAGGACCCCGGCCGCCATCTGCTGGGGGTCACGTCCCCGCTCACCAGCCCCGCCCCTCTTCTTGGCCCAGGCTTGGGTCTAGCCACGCCCCTAGCGCCACTGGCCCAGTGGTTGGGTCGCTGTACCTGTGTTACCACGCTAGGCCTGAAAAGGGCCACACGTTGGGGTCCAGCCTCCCCGAAGCAGCCTTCCAAGTGGGCGTGAAGGCTGCTGGTTGCATTCCAGAAGACAGGCTTGATCGGGCTTGAGGACCCCGGCCGCCATCTGCTGGGGGCCATGTCACCTTGCGCCGGCACCGCCCCTCTTCCCAGCCCGGGCTTGTGTCTAGCCACGGCCCTCGTGCCACTGGCCCGGGGGTCGGGTTGCTTTACCTGTGTTATCACGCTAGGCCCGAAAAGGGCCACACGTGGGGGTACAGCCTTCCCGAAGCAGCCTTCTGAGTGGGCGTGAAGGCTGCTGGTTGCATTCCAGGAGACAGGCTTGATCTGGCTTGAGGACCCTGGCCGCCATCTGCTGGGGGTCACGTCCCCTTGCCACGGCCCTGCCCCTCTTCCCGGCCAGGGCTTGGGTCTAGCCACGGCCCTAGTGCCACTGGAACGGGGTTCGGGTCACTGTACCTGGGTTACCACGCTAGGCCCTAAAAGGGCCACACGTGTGGGGTCCAGCCTCCACGAAGCAGCGTTCCGAGTGGGCGTGAAGGCTGCTGGTTGCATCCAGGAAGACAGGCTTGATCGGGCTTGAGGACCCAGGCCGCCATCTGCAGGGGTTCACGTCCCCGCTCACCAGCCCCGCCCCTCTTCCCGGCCTGGGCTTGGGTCTAGCCACGCCCCTAGAGCCACCAGTCCAGGGGTCGGGTCGCTGTACCTGGGTTACCACGCTAGGCCCGGAAAGGGCCACACGTGCTGGTCCAGCCTCCCCGAAGCAGCCTTTCAAGTGGGCGTGAAGGCTGCTGGTTGCATTCCGGGAGACAGGCTTGATCTGGCTTGAGGACCCAGGCCGCCATCTCCAGGAGGTCACGTCTTCTTGCGCCGGCCACGCCCCTCTTCCCCGCCCGGGCTTGGGTCTAGCCACGCCCCTAGGGCCACTGGCCTGGGGTCGGGTCGCTGTACCTGGGTTACCACGCTAGGCCCGAAAAGGGCCACACGTGGGGTTCCAGCCTCCCCGAAGCAGCCTTCTGAGTGGGCGTGAAGGCTGCTGGTTGCATTCCAGAAGACAGGCTTGATCTGGCTTGAGGACCCCGGCCGCCATCTGCAGGGGGTCACGTCCCCTTTCGCCGGCCCTGCCCCTCTTCCCGGCCCAGGCTTGGGTCTAGCCACGCCCCTAGCGCCACTGGCCCAGTGGTTGGGTCGCTGTACCTGGGTTACCACGCTAGGCCCGAAAAGGTCCACACATGGGGGTCCAGCCTCCCCGAAGCAGCCTTCCAAGTGGGCGTGAAGGCTGCTGGTGCATTCCGGGAGACAGGCTTGATCGGGCTTGAGGACCCCGGCTGCCATCTACCGGGGGTCACGACCCCTTTCGCCGGCCCCGCCCCTCTTTCCAGCCCGGGCTTGGGTCTAGCCACGCCCCTAGGGCCACTGGCCCGGGGGTCGGGTTGCTGTACCTGGGTTACCACGCTAGGCCCGAAAAGGGCCACACGTGGGGCTACAGCCTCCCCGAAGCAGCATTCCGAGGAGGCGTAAAGGCTGCTGGTTGCATTCTTGGAGACAGGCTTGACCGGGCTTGAGGACCCCGGCCGCCATCTGCCGGGGGTCACGTCCCCTTTCGCCGGCCCCGCCCCTCTTCCCGGCCCGGGCTTGGGTCTAGCCACGCCCCTAGGCCCACTGGCCCGTGGGTCGGGTTTCTGTACCTGGGTTACCACGCTACGCCCGAAAAGTGCCACACGTGGGGGTCCAGCCTCCCCGAAGCAGCCTTCCAAGTGGGCGTGAAGGCTGCTGGTTGCATTCCGGGAGACAGGCTTGATCGGGCTTGAGGATCCCTGCCGCCATCTGCAGGGGGTCACGTCCCCCTGCGCCGGCCACGCCCCTCTTCCCGGCCCGGGCTTGGGTCTAGCCACGCCCCTAGCGCCACTGGCCCGGTGGTCGGGTTGCTGTAACTGTGTTACCACGCTAGGCCCGGAAAGGGCCACACGTGGGGGTCCAGCCTCCCCGAAGCACCCTTCCAAGTGGGCGTGAAGGCTGCTGGTTGCATTCAGGAAGACAGGCTTGATCGGGCTTGAGGACCCTGGCCGCCATCTGATGGGGGTCACGTCCACTTGCGCCGGCCCCGCCCCTCTTCCCGGACCGGGCTTGGGTCTAGCCACGCCCCTAGCGCCACCAGCCTTGGGGTCGGGTCACTTTACCTGGGTTACCACGCTAGGCCTGAAAAGGGCCACACGTGCTGGTCCAGCCTCCCCGAAGCAGCCTTCCAAGTGGGCGTGAAGGCTCCTGGTTGCATTCTTGGAGACAGGCTTGATCGGGCTTGAGGACCCCGGCCGCCATCTGCTGGGGGTCATGTCCCCGTGCGCCAGCCACGGCCCTCGTCCCGGCCCGGGCTTGGGTCTAGCCACGACCCTAGCCCCACCAGTCCAGGGGTCGGGTCACTGTACTTGGGTTACCATGCTAGGCCCGAAAAGGGCCACACGTGGGGGTACAGCCTCCCCGAAGCAGCCTTCCAAGTGGGCGTGAAGGCTGCTGGTTGCGTTCCGGGAGACAGGCTTGATCGGGCTTGAGGACCCCGGCTGCCATCTACCGGGGGTCACGTCCCCTTTCGCCGGCCCCGCCCCTCTCCCCGGCCCGGGCTTGGGTCTAGCCACGCCCCTAGCGCCACCAGCCTTGGGATCGGGTCGCTGTACCTGGGTTACCACGCTAGGCCCGAAAAGGGCCACGTTTGGGGGGTCCAGCCTCCCCGAAGCAGTCTTCTGAGTGGGCGTGAAGGCTGCTGGTTGCATTCCAGGAGACAGGCTTGATCGGGCTTGAGGAACCCAGCCGCCATTTGCCGGGGGTCACGTCCCCTTGCGCCGGCCCAGCCCCTCTTCCCGGCCCGGGCTTGTGTCTAGCCACGCCCCTAGCGCCACTGGCCCGGGGGTCGGGTTGCTGTACCTGGGTTACCACGCTAGGCCCGAAAAGGGCCACACGTGTGGGCCCAGCCTCCCCAAGGAGCCATCCAAGTGAGCGTGAAGGCTGCTGGTTGCATTCTTGGTAACAGGCTTGATCGGGCTTGAGGACCCCGGCCGCCATCTGCAGGGGATCACGTCCCCTTGCATCTGCCCGCCCCTCTTTCCAGCCCGGGCTTGGGTCTAGCCACGTCTCTAGCGCCACTGGCCGGGGGTTTGGGTCACTGTACCTGGGTTACCACGCTAGGCCCGAAAAGGGCTACACGTGGGGGGTCCAGCCTCCCCGAAGCAGCCTTCCCAGTGAGCGGGAAGGCTGCTGGTTGAATTCCAGGAGACAGGCTTGATCGGGCTTGAGGACCCCATCCGCCATCTGCAGGGGGTCACGTCCCCTTTCGCCAGCCCCGCCCCTCTTCCCAGCCCGGGCTTGTGTCTAGCCACGGCCCTAGCGCCACCTGCCAGGGGATCGGGTCACTGTACCTTGGTTACCACGCTAGGCCCGAAAAGGGCCACACGTGGGGGTCCAGCCTCCCCGAAGCAGCCTTCCAAGTGGGCGTGAAGGCTGCTGGTTGCATTCCGGGAGACAGGCTTGATCGGGCTTCAGGACCCCGGCCGCCATCTGCTGGGGGTCATGTCCCCGTGCGCCAGCCACGCCCCTCTCCCGGCCCGGGCTTGGGTCTAGCCACGACCCTAGCCCCACCAGTCCAGGGGTCGGGTCACTGTACCTGGGTTACCACGCTAGGCCCGAAAAGGGCCACATGTGAGGGTACAGCCTCCCGGAAGCAGCCTTCCAAATGGGCGTGAAGGCTGCTGGTGCATTCCGGGAGACAGGCTTGATCGGGCTTGAGGACCCCGGCTGCCATCTCCCGGGGGTCACGACCCCTTTCGCCGGCCACGCCCCTCTTTCCAGCCCGGGCTTGGGTCTAGCCACGCCCCTAGGGCCCCTGGCCCGGGGGTCGGGTTGCTGTACCTGGGTTACCACGCTAGGCCCGAAAAGGGCCACACGTGGGGCTACAGCCTCCCCGAAGCAGCATTCCGAGGAGGCGTAAAGGCTGCTGGTTGCATTCTTGAAGTCAGGCTTGATCTGGCTTGAGGCCCCCGCCCGCCATCTTCTGGGGGTCACGTCCCCTTTCGCCGGCCCCGCCCCTCTTCCCGGCCTGGGCTTGGGTCTAGCCACGCCCCTAGCGCCACTGGTCCAGGGGTCGGGTCGCTGTACCTGGGTTACCACGCTAGGCCCGAAAAGGGCCACACGTGGGGTTCCAGCCTCCCCGAAGCAGCCTTCCAAGTGGGCGTGAAGGCTGCTGGTTGCATTCTGGGAGACAGGCTTGATCGGGCTTGAGGAACCCGGCCGCCATTTGCCCGGGGTCACATCCCCTTGCGCCGGCCCCGCCCCTCTTCCCGGCCCAGGCTTGGGTCTAGCCACGCCCCTAGCGCCACTGGTCCAGGGGTCGGGTCGCTGTACCTGGGTTACCACGCGAGGTCCGAAAAGGGCCACACGTGGGGGTCCAGCCTCCTCGAAGCAGCCTTCCGAGTGGGCGTGAAGGCTGCTGGTTGCATTCTTGGAGACAGGCTTGATGTGGCTTGAGGACCCAGGCCGCCATCTGCTGGGGGTCATGTCCCAGCGCGCCGGCCCCACTCCTCTTCCTGGCCCAGGCTTGGGTCTAGCCACGCCCCTAGAGCCACCTGTCCAGGGGTCAGGTCGCTGTACCTGGGTAACCACGCTAGGCCAGGAAAGGGCCACACGTGGGGGTCCAGCCTCCCCTTAGCAGCCTTCCAAATGTGCGTGAAGGCTGCTGGTTGCTTTCCAGAAGACAGGCTTGATCTGGCTTGAGGACCCTGGCCGCCATCTGCAGGGGTTCACGTCCCCGCTCACCAGCCCCGCCCCTCTTCTTGGCCCGGGCTTGGGTCTAGCCACGCCCCTAGAGCCACCAGTCCAGGGGTCGGGTCACTGTACCTGGGTTACCACGCTAGGCCCGAAAAGGGCCACACGTGGGGGTCCAGCCTCCCCGAAGCAGCCTTCCAAGTGGGCGTGAAGGCTGCTGGTTGCATTCCAGAAGACAGGCTTGATCTGGCTTGAGGACCCAGGCCGCCATCTCCAGGAGGTCACGTCTCCTTGCGCCGGCCACGCCCCTCTTCCCCGCCCGGGCTTGGGTCTAGCCACGCCCCTAGGGCCACTGGCCTGGGGTCGGGTCGCTGTACCTGGGTTACCACGCTAGGCCCGAAAAGGGCCACACGTGGGGTTCCAGCCTCCCCGAAGCAGCCTTCTGAGTGGGCGTGAAGGCTGCTGGTTGCATTCCAGAAGACAGGCTTGATCTGGCTTGAGGACCCCGGCCGCCATCTGCAGGGGGTCACGTCCCCTTTCGCCGGCCCTGCCCCTCTTCCCGGCCCAGGCTTGGGTCTAGCCACGCCCCTAGCGCCACTGGCCCAGTGGGTCGGGTCGCTGTACCTGGGTTACCACGCTAGGCCCGAAAAGGTCCACACATGGGGGTCCAGCCTCCCCGAAGCAGCCTTCCAAGTGGGCGTGAAGGCTGCTGGTGCATTCCGGGAGACAGGCTTGATCGGGCTTGAGGACCCCGGCTGCCATCTACCGGGGGTCACGACCCCTTTCGCCGGCCCCGCCCCTCTTTCCAGCCCGGGCTTGGGTCTAGCCACGCCCCTAGGGCCACTGGCCCGGGGGTCGGGTTGCTGTACCTGGGTTACCACGCTAGGCCCGAAAAGGGCCACACGTGGGGCTACAGCCTCCCCGAAGCAGCATTCCGAGGAGGCGTAAAGGCTGCTGGTTGCATTCTTGGAGACAGGCTTGATCGGGCTTGAGGACCCCGGCCGCCATCTGCCGGGGGTCACGTCCCCTTTCGCCGGCCCCGCCCCTCTTCCCGGCCCGGGCTTGGGTCTAGCCACGCCCCTAGGCCCACTGGCCCGTGGGTCGGGTTCTGTACCTGGGTTACCACGCTACGCCCGAAAAGTGCCACACGTGGGGGTCCAGCCTCCCCGAAGCAGCCTTCCAAGTGGGCGTGAAGGCTGCTGGTTGCATTCCGGGAGACAGGCTTGATCGGGCTTGAGGATCCCTGCCGCCATCTGCAGGGGGTCACGTCCCCCTGCGCCGGCCACGCCCCTCTTCCCGGCCCGGGCTTGGGTCTAGCCACGCCCCTAGCGCCACTGGCCCGGTGGTCGGGTTGCTGTAACTGTGTTACCACGCTAGGCCCGGAAAGGGCCACACGTGGGGGTCCAGCCTCCCCGAAGCAGCCTTCCAAGTGGGCGTGAAGGCTGCTGGTTGCATTCAGGAAGACAGGCTTGATCGGGCTTGAGGACCCTGGCCGCCATCTGATGGGGGTCACGTCCACTTGCGCCGGCCCCGCCCCTCTTCCCGGACCGGGCTTGGGTCTAGCCACGCCCCTAGCGCCACCAGCCTGGGGTCGGGTCACTTTACCTGGGTTACCACGCTAGGCCTGAAAAGGGCCACACGTGCTGGTCCAGCCTCCCCGAAGCAGCCTTCCAAGTGGGCGTGAAGGCTCCTGGTTGCATTCTTGGAGACAGGCTTGATCGGGCTTGAGGACCCCGGCCGCCATCTGCTGGGGGTCATGTCCCCGTGCGCCAGCCACGGCCCCTCTTCCCGGCCCGGGCTTGGGTCTAGCCACGACCCTAGCCCCACCAGTCCAGGGGTCGGGTCACTGTACTTGGGTTACCACGCTAGGCCCGAAAAGGGCCACACGTGGGGGTACAGCCTCCCCGAAGCAGCCTTCCAAGTGGGCGTGAAGGCTGCTGGTTGCGTTCCGGGAGACAGGCTTGATCGGGCTTGAGGACCCCGGCTGCCATCTACGGGGGTCACGTCCCCTTTCGCCGGCCCCGCCCCTCTTCCCGGCCCGGGCTTGGGTCTAGCCACGCCCCTAGCGCCACCTGTCCAGGGGTCAGGTCGCTGTACCTGGGTTACCACGCTAGGCCCGAAAAGGGCCACGTTTGGGGGGTCCAGCCTCCCCGAAGCAGTCTTCTGAGTGGGCGTGAAGGCTGCTGGTTGCATTCCAGGAGACAGGCTTGATCGGGCTTGAGGAACCCAGCCGCCATCTGCCGGGGGTCACGTCCCCTTGCGCCGGCCCAGCCCCTCTTCCCGGCCCGGGCTTGTGTCTAGCCACGCCCCTAGCGCCACTGGCCCGGGGGTCGGGTTGCTGTACCTGGGTTACCACGCTAGGCCCGAAAAGGGCCACACGTGTGGGCCCAGCCTCCCCAAGGAGCCATCCAAGTGAGCGTGAAGGCTGCTGGTTGCATTCTTGGTAGACAGGCTTGATCGGGCTTGAGGACCCCGGCCGCCATCTGCAGGGGATCACGTCCCCTTGCATCTGCCCGCCCCTCTTTCCAGCCCGGGCTTGGGTCTAGCCACGTCTCTAGCGCCACTGGCCGGGGGTTGGGTCACTGTACCTGGGTTACCACGCTAGGCCCGAAAAGGGCTACACGTGGGGGGTCCAGCCTCCCCGAAGCAGCCTTCCCAGTGAGCGGGAAGGCTGCTGGTTGAATTCCAGGAGACAGGCTTGATCGGGCTTGAGGACCCCATCCGCCATCTGCAGGGGGTCACGTCCCCTTTCGCCAGCCCCGCCCCTCTTCCCAGCCCGGGCTTGTGTCTAGCCACGGCCCTAGCGCCACCTGCCAGGGGATCGGGTCACTGTACCTGGGTTACCACGCTAGGCCCGAAAAGGGCCACACGTGGGGGTCCAGCCTCCCCGAAGCAGCCTTCCAAGTGGGCGTGAAGGCTGCTGGTTGCATGCCGGGAGACAGGCTTGATCGGGCTTCAGGACCCCGGCCGCCATCTGCTGGGGGTCATGTCCCCGTGCGCCAGCCACGCCCCTCTCCCGGCCCGGGCTTGGGTCTAGCCACGACCCTAGCCCCACCAGTCCAGGGGTCGGGTCACTGTACCTGGGTTACCACGCTAGGCCCGAAAAGGGCCACATGTGAGGGTACAGCCTCCCGGAAGCAGCCTTCCAAATGGGCGTGAAGGCTGCTGGTGCATTCCGGGAGACAGGCTTGATCGGGCTTGAGGACCCCGGCTGCCATCTCCCGGGGGTCACGACCCCTTTCGCCGGCCACGCCCCTCTTTCCAGCCCGGGCTTGGGTCTAGCCACGCCCCTAGGGCCCCTGGCCCGGGGGTCGGGTTGCTGTACCTGGGTTACCACGCTAGGCCCGAAAAGGGCCACACGTGGGGCTACAGCCTCCCCGAAGCAGCATTCCGAGGAGGCGTAAAGGCTGCTGGTTGCATTCTTGAAGTCAGGCTTGATCTGGCTTGAGGCCCCCGCCCGCCATCTTCTGGGGGTCACGTCCCCTTTCGCCGGCCCCGCCCCTCTTCCCGGCCTGGGCTTGGGTCTAGCCACGCCCCTAGCGCCACTGGTCCAGGGGTCGGGTCGCTGTACCTGGGTTACCACGCTAGGCCCGAAAAGGGCCACACGTGGGGTTCCAGCCTCCCCGAAGCAGCCTTCCAAGTGGGCGTGAAGGCTGCTGGTTGCATTCTGGAGACAGGCTTGATCGGGCTTGAGGAACCCGGCCGCCATTTGCCCGGGGTCACATCCCCTTGCGCCGGCCCCGCCCCTCTTCCCGGCCCAGGCTTGGGTCTAGCCACGCCCCTAGCGCCACTGGTCCAGGGGTCGGGTCGCTGTACCTGGGTTACCACGCGAGGTCCGAAAAGGGCCACACGTGGGGGTCCAGCCTCCCCGAAGCAGCCTTCCGAGTGGGCGTGAAGGCTGCTGGTTGCATTCCAGGAGACAGGCTTGATCGGGCTTGAGGACCCAGGCCGCCATCTGCTGGGGGTCATGTCCCAGCGCGCCGGCCCCGCCCCTCTTCCTGGCCCAGGCTTGGGTCTAGCCACGCCCCTAGAGCCACTGTCCAGGGGTCGGGTCGCTGTACCTGGGTTACCACGCTAGGCCCGAAAAGGGCCACACGTGGGGGTCCAGCCTCCCGAAGCAGCCTTCCAAGTGGGCGTGAAGGCTGCTGGTTGCATTCCAGAAGACAGGCTTGATCGGGCTTGAGGACCCCGGCCGCCATCTGCAGGGGTTCACGTCCCCTTCGCCAGCCACGCCCCTCTTCCCGGCCCGGGCTTCGGTCTAGCCACGCCCCTAGAGCCACCAGTCCAGGGGTCGGGTCACTGTACCTGGGTTACCACGCTAGGCCCGAAAAGGGCCACACGTGGGGCGTCCAGCCTCCCCGAAGCAGCCTTCCAAGTGGGCGTGAAGGCTGCTGGTTGCATTCCGGGAGACAGGCTTGATCGGGCTTGAGGACCCAGGCCGCCATCTTTTGGGGGTCATGTCCCCTTGCGCCGGCCCCACTCCTCTTCCCGGCCCGGGCTTGGGTCTAGCCACGCCCCTAGGGCCACTGGCCCGGGGGTCGGGTTGCTGTACCTGGGTTACCACGCTAGGCCCGAAAAGGGCCACACGTGGGGGTCCAGCCTCCCCGAAGCAGCCTTCCGAGTGGGCGTGAAGGCTGCTGGTTGCATTCCAGAAGACAGGCTTGATCTGGCTTGAGGACCCCGGCCGCCATCTGCAGGGGTCACGTCCCCTTGCGCCGGCCCCGCCCCTCTTCCCGGCCCGGGCTTGGGTCTAGCCACGCCCCTAGCGCCACTGGCCCAGGGGTCGGGTCGCTGTACCTGGGTTACCACGCTAGGCCCGAAAAGGGCCACACGTGGGGGTCCAGCCTCCCCGAAGCAGCCTTCCAAGTGGGCGTGAAGGCTGCTGGTTGCATTCCGGGAGACAGGCTTGATCGGGCTTGAGGACCCCGGCCGCCATCTGCCGGGGTCACGTCCCCTTGCGCCGGCCCCGCCCCTCTTCCCGGCCCGGGCTTGGGTCTAGCCACGCCCCTAGGGCCACTGGTCCAGGGGTCGGGTCGCTGTACCTGGGTTACCACGCTAGGCCCGAAAAGGGCAACACGTGGGGGTCCAGCCTCCCCGAAGCAGCCTTCCGAGTGGGCGTGAAGGCTGCTGGATGCATTCTTGGAGACAGGCTTGATCGGGCTTGAGGACCCCAGCCGCCATCTGCCGAGGGTCACGTCCCCTTGCGCCAGCCCCGCCCCTCTTCCCGGCCCAGGCTTGGGTCTAGCCACGGCCCTAGCGCCACTGGCCCGTGGCTCGGGTTGCTGTACCTGGGTTACCACGCTAGGCCCGAAAAGGGCCACACGTGGGGGTCCAGCCTCCCCGAAGCAGCCTTCCAAGTGGGCGTGAAGGCTGCTGGTTGCATTCCGGGAGACAGGCTTGATCGGGCTTGAGGACCCTGGCCGCCATCTGCAGGGGGTCACGTCCCCTGCGCCGGCCACGCCCCTCTTCCCGGCCCGGGCTTGGGTCTAGCCACGCCCCTAGCGCCACTGGCCCGGGGTCGGGTTGCTGTACCTGTGTTACCACGCTAGGCCCGAAAAGGGCCACACGTGGGGGTCCAGCCTCCCCGAAGCAGCCTTCCAAGTGGGCGTGAAGGCTGCTGGTTGCATTCCAGGAAGACAGGCTTGATCGGGCTTGAGGACCCTGGCCGCCATCTGCTGGGGGTCACGTCCCCTTGCGCCGGCCCCGCCCCTCTTCCCGGCCCGGGCTTGGGTCTAGCCACGCCCCTAGCGCCACCGGCCTGGGGTCGGGTCACTGTACCTGGGTTACCACGCTAGGCCCGAAAAGGGCCACACGTGGGGGTCCAGCCTCCCCGAAGCAGCCTTCCAAGTGGGCGTGAAGGCTGCTGGTTGCATTCCTGGAGACAGGCTTGATCGGGCTTGAGGACCCCGGCCGCCATCTGCTGGGGGTCACGTCCCCGTGCGCCAGCCACGCCCCTCTTCCCGGCCCGGGCTTGGGTCTAGCCACGGCCCTAGCGCCACCAGGCCAGGGGTCGGGTCACTGTACCTGGGTTACCACGCTAGGCCCGAAAAGGGCCACACGTGGGGGTCCAGCCTCCCCGAAGCAGCCTTCCAAGTGGGCGTGAAGGCTGCTGGTTGCATTCCGGGAGACAGGCTTGATCGGGCTTGAGGACCCCGGCCGCCATCTGCCGGGGGTCACGTCCCCTTGCGCCGGCCCCGCCCCTCTTCCCGGCCGGGCTTGGGTCTAGCCACGCCCCTAGCGCCACCTGTCCAGGGGTCGGGTCGCTGTACCTGGGTTACCACGCTAGGCCCGAAAAGGGCCACACGTGGGGGTCCAGCCTCCCCGAAGCAGCCTTCTGAGTGGGCGTGAAGGCTGCTGGTTGCATTCCAGGAGACAGGCTTGATCGGGCTTGAGGAACCCGGCCGCCATTTGCCGGGGGTCACGTCCCCTTGCGCCGGCCCAGCCCCTCTTCCCGGCCCGGGCTTGTGTCTAGCCACGCCCCTAGCGCCACTGGCCCGGGGGTCGGGTTGCTGTACCTGGGTTACCACGCTAGGCCCGAAAAGGGCCACACGTGGGGGCCCAGCCTCCCCGAAGGAGCCATCCAAGTGAGCGTGAAGGCTGCTGGTTGCATTCCTGGAGACAGGCTTGATCGGGCTTGAGGACCCCGGCCGCCATCTGCAGGGGTCACGTCCCCTTGCGCCGGCCCGCCCCTCTTTCCAGCCCGGGCTTGGGTCTAGCCACGCCCTAGCGCCACTGGCCGGGGGTCGGGTCACTGTACCTGGGTTACCACGCTAGGCCCGAAAAGGGCTACACGTGGGGGGTCCAGCCTCCCGAAGCA
>NW_024465586.1:0-57244 GCF_017591425.1 Ochotona curzoniae | reverse complement strand
GTACAGTGACCCGACCCCGGCCAGTGGCCCTAGGGGCGTGGCTAGACCCAAGCCTGGGCCGGGAAGAGGGGCGTGGCTGGTGCACGGGGACATGACCCCCATCGGATGGCGGCCGGGGTCCTGAGGCCCGATCAAGCCTGTCTCCAAGAATGCAACCAAGCAGCCTTCACGCCCACTTGGAAGGCTGCTTCGGGGAGGCTGGACCCCCACGTGTGGTCCTTTTCGGGCCTAGCGTGGTAACCCAGGTACAGCGACCCGATCCCCTGGCAGGTGGCGCTAGGGCGTGGCTAGACCCAAGCCCGGGCCAGGAAGAGGGGTGGGCCGCGCGCAGGGGGACGTGACCCCATGCAGATGGCGGCCGGGGCCCTCAAGCCCGATCAAGCCTGTCTCCTGGAATGCAACCAGCAGCCTTCCCGCTCACTGGGAAGGCTGCTTCGGGGAGGCTGGACCACCACGTGTGGCCCTTTTCGGGCCTAGCGTGGTAACCCAGGTACAGCAACCCGACCCCAAGGCTGGTGGCCCTAGGGCCGTGGCTAGACCCAAGCCCGGGCTGGGAAGAGGGGCGGGGCCGGCGCAAGAGGACGTGACCCCCAGCAGATGGCGGCCGGAGTCCTCAAGCCAGATCAAGCCTGTCTCCCGGAATGCAACCAGCAGCCTTCACGCCCACTTGGAAGGGTGCTTCGGGGAGGCTGGACCCCCACGTGTGGCCCTTTTCGGGCCTAGCGTGGTAACCCAGGTACAGTGACCTGACCCCCGGGCCAGTGGCGCTAAGGGCGTGGCTAGACCCAAGCCCGGGCCGGGAAGAGGGGCGGGGGCAGCGCAAGGGGACGTGACCGCCAGCAGATGGCGGCCGGGGTCCTGAAGCACGATCAAGCCTGTCTCCAAGAATGCAACCAGCAGCCTTCACGCCCACTCAGAAGGCTGCTTCGGGGAGGCTGGACCCCCACGTGTGGCCCTTTTCGGGCCTAGCGTGGTAACCCAGGTACAGCAACCCGACACCCGGGCCATTGGCGCTAGGTGCGTGGCTAGAAACAAGCCCGAGCCAGGAAGAGGGGTGGGGCCGGCTGAAGGGGACGTGATCCTCAGCAGATGGCGGCCGGGGTCCTCAAGCCCGATCAAGCCTGTATCCCGGAATGCAACCAGCAGCCTTCACGCCCACTCTGAAGGCTGCTTCGGGGAGGCTGGACCCCCACGTGTGGCCCTTTTCCGGGCCCAGCGTGGTAACCCAGTTACAGCGACCCGTCCCCCGGGCCAGTGGCGCTAGGGGCGTGGCTAGACCCAAGCCCGGGCCGGGAAGAGGGGCATGGCCGGCGCAGGGGGACGTGACCCCCTGCAGATGGCGGCCGGGGTCCTCAAGCCCGATCAAGCCTGTATCCCGGAATGCAACCAGCAGCCTTCACGCCCACTTGGAAGGCTGCTTCGGGGAGGCTGGACCCCCACGTGTGGCCCTTTTCGGGCCTAGCGTGGTAACCCAGGTACAGTGACCCGACCCCTGGACTGGTGGGGCTAGGGTCGTGGCTAGACCCAAGCCCGGGCCGGGAAGAGGGGCGTGGCTGGTGCACGGGGACATGACCCCCAGCAGATGGCGGCCGGGGTCCTGAAGCCCGATCAAGCCTGTCTCCTGGAATGCAACCAGCAGCCTTCCCGCTAACTGGGAAGGCTGCTTCGGGGAGGCTGAACCCCCACGTGTGGCCCTATTCGGGCCTAGCGTGGTAACCCAGGTACAGCGACCCGACCCCTGGACCAGTGGCGCTAGGGGCGTGGCTAGACTCAAGCCCGGGCCGGGAAGAGGGGCGTGGCCGGCGCAAGGGGACGTGACCCCCAGCAGATGGCGGCCGGGGTCCTCAAGCCAGATCAAGCCTGTTTCCAAGAATGCAACCAGCAGCCTTCACGCTCACTTGGATGGCTCCTTGGGGAGGCTGGGCCCCCACGTGTGGCCCTTTTCGGGCCTAGCGTGGTAACCCAGGTACAGCAACCCGACCCCCGGGCCAGTGGCGCTAGGGGCGTGGCTAGACACAAGCCCGGGCCGGGAAGAGGGGCGGGGCCGGCGCAAGGGGATGTGACCCCCGGCAAATGGCGGCTGGGTTCCTCAAGCCCGATCAAGCCTGTCTTCTGGAATGCAACCAGCAGCCTTCACGCCCACTCAGAAGGCTGCTTCGGGGAGGCTGGAACCCCACGTGTGGCCCTTTTCGGGCCTAGCGTGGTAACCCAGGTACAGCGACCCGACCCCAGGCCA
Organism: Ochotona curzoniae; assembly: GCF_017591425.1. Taxonomy (NCBI): domain Eukaryota; kingdom Metazoa; phylum Chordata; class Mammalia; order Lagomorpha; family Ochotonidae; genus Ochotona; species Ochotona curzoniae. The sequence continues at coordinate 55,008 of NW_024465586.1, read as the reverse complement.
GTGGCCCTAGGGGCGTGGCTAGACCCAAGCCCGGGCCGGGAAGAGGGGCGTGGCCGGCGCAAGGGGACAGTGACCCCCATGCAGATGGCGGCCGGGGTCCTCAAGCCAGATCAAGCCTGTCTCCCGGAATGCAACCAGCAGCCTTCACGCCCACTTGGAAGGCTGCTTCGGGGAGGCTGGACCCCCACGTGTGGCCCTTTTCGGGCCTAGCGTGGTAACCCAGGTACAGCGACCCAATCCCCTGGCAGGTGGCGCTAGGGCAGTGGCTAGACCCAAGCCCGGGCCAGGAAGAGTGGTGGGGCCGCCGCGCGGGGGCGTGACCCCATGCAGATGGCGGCCGGGGCCCTCAAGCCCGATCAAGCCTGTCTCCTGGAATGCAACCAGCAGCCTTCCCGCTAACTGGGAAGGCTGTTCGGGGAGGCTGGACCACCACGTGTGGCCCTTTTCGGGCCTAGCGTGGTAACCCAGGTACAGCAACCCGACCCCAAGGCTGGTGGCCCTAGTGCCGTGGCTAGACCCAAGCCCGGGCTGGGAAGAGGGGCGGGGCCGGCGCAAGAGGACGTGACCCCCAGCAGATGGCGCCCGGAGTCCTCAAGCCAGATCAAGCCTGTCTCCCGGAATGCAACCAGCAGCCTTCACGCCCACTTGGAAGGGTGCTTCGGGGAGGCTGGACCCCCACGTGTTGCCTTTTCCGGGCCTAGCGTGGTAACCCAGGTACAGTGACCCGACACACGGGCAGGTGGCACTAGGGGCGTGGCTAGACACAAGCCCTGGCTGGGAAGAGGGGCGGGGGCAGCGCAAGGGGACGTGACCGCCAGAAAATGGCGGCCGGGGTCCGGAAGCACGATCAAGCCTGTCTCCAAGAATGCAACCAGCAGCCTTCACGCCCACTCAGAAGGCTGCTTCGGGGAGGCTGGACCCCCACGTGTGGCCCTTTTCGGGCCTAGCGTGGTAACCCAGGTACAGCAACCCGACCCCAAGGCTGGTGGCCCTAGTGCCGTGGCTAGACCCAAGCCCGGGCTGGGAAGAGGGGCGGGGCTGGCGAAAGGGGACGTGACCTCCTGGAGATGGCGGCCTGGGTCCTCAAGGAAGATCAAGCCTGTCTCCCGGAATGCAACCAGCAGCCTTCACGCCCACTTGGAAGTCTGCTTCGGGGAGGCTGGACCCCCACGTGTGGCCCTTTTCGGGCCTAGCGTGGTAACCCAGGTACAGTGACCTGACCCCCGGGCCAGTGGCGCTAAGGGCGTGGCTAGACCCAAGCCCGGGCCGGGAAGAGGGGCGGGGGCAGCGCAAGGGGACGTGACCGCCAGCAGATGGCGGCCGGGGTCCTGAAGCACGATCAAGCCTGTCTCCAAGAATGCAACCAGCAGCCTTCACGCCCACTCAGAAGGCTGCTTCGGGGAGGCTGGACCCCCACGTGTGGCCCTTTTCGGGCCTAGCGTGGTAACCCAGGTACAGCAACCCGACACCCGGGCCATTGGCGCTAGGTGCGTGGCTTGAAACAAGCCCGAGCCAGGAAGAGGGGCGGGGCCGGCTGAAGGGGACGTGATCCTCAGCAGATGGCGGCCGGGGTCCTCAAGCCCGATCAAGCCTGTCTCCTGGAATGCAACCAGCAGCCTTCACGCCCACTCTTAAGGCTGCTTCGGGGAGGCTGGACCCCCACGTGTGGCCTTTTCCGGGCCCAGTGTGGTAACCCAGTAACAGCGACCCGTCCCCCGGGCCAGTGGCGCTAGGGGCGTGGCTAGACCCAAGCCCGGGCCGGGAAGAGGGGCGTGGCCGGCGCAGCGGGACGTGACCCCCTGCAGATGGCGGCCGGGGTCCTCAAGCCCGATCAAGCCTGTATCCCGGAATGCAACCAGCAGCCTTCACGCCCACTTGGAAGGCTGCTTCAGGGAGGCTGGACCCCCACGTGTGGCCCTTTTCGGGCCTAGCGTGGTAACCCAGGTACAGTGACCCGACCCCTGGACTGGTGGGGCTAGGGTCGTGGCTAGACCCAAGCCCGGGCCGGGAAGAGGGGCGTGGCTGGTGCACGGGGACATGACCCCCAGCAGATGGCGGCCGGGGTCCTGAAGCCCGATCAAGCCTGTCTCCTGGAATGCAACCAGCAGCCTTCCCGCTAACTGGGAAGGCTGCTTCGGGGAGGCTGAACCCCCACGCGTAGCCCTTTTCGGGCCTAGCGTGGTAACCCAGGTACAGCGACCCGACCCCTGGACCAGTGGCGCTAGGGGCGTGGCTAGACTCAAGCCCGGGCCGGGAAGAGGGGCTGGGCCGGCGCAAGGGGACGTGACCCCCGGCAAATGGCGGCTGGGTTCCTCAAGCCCGATCAAGCCTGTCTTCTGGAATGCAACCAGCAGCCTTCACGCCCACTCAGAAGGCTGCTTCGGGGAGGCTGGAACCCCACGTGTGGCCCTTTTCGGGCCTATCGTGGTAACCCAGGTACAGCGACCCGACCCCAGGCCAGTGGCCCTAGGGGCGTGGCTAGACCCAAGCCCGGGCCGGGAAGAGGGGCGTGGCCGGCGCAAGAAGACGTGACCTCCTGGAGATGGCGGCCTGGGTCCTCAAGCCAGATCAAGCCTGTCTCCCGGAATGCAACCAGCAGCCTTCACGCCCACTTGGAAGGCTGCTTCGGGGAGGCTGGACCAGCACGTGTGGCCCTTTCCGGACCTAGCGTGGTAACCCAGGTTCAGCGACCCGACCCCTGGACTGGTGGCTCTAGGGGCGTGGCTAGACCCAAGCCCAGGCCGGGAAGAGGAGCGGGGCTGGTGAGCGGGGACGTGAACTCCTGCAGATGGCGGCCGGGGTCCTCAAGCCCGATCAAGCCTGTCTTCCTGGATGCAACCAGCAGCCTTCACGCCCACTCGGAACGCTGCTTCGTGGAGGCTGGAAACCACACGTGTGGCCCTTTTAGGGCCTAGCGTGGTAACCCAGGTACAGTGACCCGAACCCCGTTCCAGTGGCACTAGGGCCGTGGCTAGACCCAAGCCCTGGCCGGGAAGGGGGGCGGGGCCGTGGCAAGGGGACGTGACCCCCAGCAGATGGCGGCCAGGGTCCTCAAGCCAGATCAAGCCTGTCTCCTGGAATGCAACCAGCTGCCTTCACGCCCACTCAGAAGGCTGCTTCGGGAAGGCTGGACCCCCACGTGTGGCCCTTTTGGGGCCTAGCGTGATAACACAGGTAAAGCGACCCGACCCCCGGGCCAGTGGCACGAGGGCCGTGGCTAGACACAAGCCCGGGCTGGGAAGAGGGGCGGGGCCGGCGCAAGGTGACATGACCCCCAGCAGATGGCGGCCGGGGTCCTCAAGCCCGATCAAGCCTGTCTTCTGGAATGCAACCAGCAGCCTTCACGCCCACTTGGAAGGCTGCTTCGGGGAGGCTGGACCCCCACGTGTGGCCCTTTTCAGGCCTAGCGTGGTAACACAGGTACAGCGACCCGACCCCTGGACTGGTGGCTCTAGGGGCGTGGCTAGACCCAAGCCCGGGCCAAGAAGAGGGGCGGGGCTGGTGAGCGGGGACGTGAACCCCTGCAGATGGCGGCCAGGGTCCTCAAGCCAGATCAAGCCTGTCTTCTGGAAAGCAACCAGCAGCCTTCACGCACATTTGGAAGGCTGCTAAGGGGAGGCTGGACCCCCACGTGTGGCCCTTTCCTGGCCTAGCGTGGTTACCCAGGTACAGCGACCTGACCCCTGGACAGGTGGCTCTAGGGGCGTGGCTAGACCCAAGCCTGGGCCAGGAAGAGGAGTGGGGCCGGCGCGCGGGGACATGACCCCCAGCAGATGGCGGCCTGGGTCCTCAAGCCCGATCAAGCCTGTCTCCAAGAATGCAACCAGCAGCCTTCACGCCCACTCGGAAGGCTGCTTCGGGGAGGCTGGACCCCCACGTGTGGCCCTTTTCGGACCTCGCGTGGTAACCCAGGTACAGCGACCCGACCCCTGGACCAGTGGCGCTAGGGGCGTGGCTAGACCCAAGCCTGGGCCGGGAAGAGGGGCGGGGCCGGCGCAAGGGGATGTGACCCCGGGCAAATGGCGGCCGGGTTCCTCAAGCCCGATCAAGCCTGTCTTCTGGAATGCAACCAGCAGCCTTCACGCCCACTCAGAAGGCTGCTTCGGGAAGGCTGGACCCCCACGTGTGGCCCTTTTCGGGCCTAGCGTGGTAACCCAGGTACAGCGACCCGACCCCGGGCCAGTGGCCTAGGGGCGTGGCTAGACACAAGCCCGGGCTGGGAAGAGGGGCGGAGGCCGGCGCAAGGGGACGATGACCCCAGCAGATGGCGGCCGGGGTCCTCAAGCCAGATCAAGCCTGTCTCCAAGAATGCAACCAGCAGCCTTCACGCTCACTTGGAAGGCTGCTTGGGAGGCTGGACCCCCACGTGTGGCCCTTTTCGGGCCTAGCGTGGTAACCCAGGTACAGAGACCCGACCCCTGGCAGGTGGCGCTAGGGGCGTGGCTAGACCCAAGCCCGGGCCGGGAAGAGGGGCGGGGCCGGCGCAAGGGGACGTGACCCCCAGAAGATGGCGGCCGGGGTCCTCAAGCCCGATCAAGCCTGTCTCCCGGAATGCAACCAGCAGCCTTCACGCCCACTGGGAAGGCTGCTTCGGGGAGGCTGGACCCCCACGTGTGGCCCTTTTCGGGCCTAGCGTGGTAACCCAGGTACAGAGACATGACACCCGGGCCAGTGGCGCTAGGGGTGTGGCTAGACCCAAGCCTGGGCCGGGAAGAGGGGTGGGGCCGTCGCAAGGGGACGTGACCCCCAGCAGATGGCGGCCGGGGTCCTCAAGCCCGATCAAGCCTGTCTCCCAGAATGCAACCAGCAGCCTTCACGCCCACTGAGAATGCTGCTTCGGGGAGGCTGGACCAACCACGCGTGGCCCTTTTCGGGCCTAGCGTGGTAGCCCAGGTACAGCGACCCGACCCCCGGCAGGTGGCGCTAGTGGCGTGGCTAGACCCAAGCCCGGGCCGGGAAGAGGGGCGGGGCAGACACAAAGGGACGTGACCCCCAGCAGATGGCGGCCAGGGTCCTCAAGCCCGATCAAGCCTGTCCCCTGGAATGCAACCAGCAGCCTTCACGCCCACTTGGAAGGCTGCTTCGGGGAGGCTGGACCCCCACGTGTGGCCCTGTTTAGGCCTAGAATTGTAACCCAGGTACAGCGACCCGATCCCCTGGACCAGTGGCGCTAGGGGCGTGGCTAGACCCAAGCCCGGGCCGGGAAGAGGGGTGGGGCTGGCGAAAGGGGACATGACCCCCTGCAGATGGCGGCCGGGGTCCTCAAGCCCGATCAAGCCTGTCTCCCGGAATGCAACCAGCAGCCTTCACTCCCACTCGGAAGGCTGATTCGGGGAGGCTGGACACCCACGTGTGGCCTTTTCCGGGCCTAGCGTGGTAACCCAGGTACGGCAACCCGACCCACGGGCAGGTGGCGCTAGGTGCGTGGCTAGACCCAAGCCCGGGTCAGGAAGAGGGGCGGGGCCGGCCCAAGTGGACGTGACCCCCAGCAGATGGCAGCCGGGGTCCTCAAGCCCGATCAAGCCTGTCTCCCGGAATGCAACCAGCAGCCTTCACGCCCACTTGGAAGGCTGCTTCGGGGAGGCTGGACCACCCACGCGTGGCCCTTTTCGGGACTACCGTGGTAGCCCAGGTACAGCAACCCGACCCCTGGGCCAGTGGCCTTGGGGCGTGGCTAGACACAAACTCGGGAGGGAAGAGGGGCAAGGCCGGCGCAAGGGGACGAGAACCCCGGCAGATGGCGGCCGAGGTCCTCAAGCCAGATCAAGCCTGTCTCCCAGAATGCAACCAGGAGCCTTCACGCTCACTGGGAAGGCTGCTTCAGGGAGGCTGGACCCCCACGTGTGGCCCTTTTCGGGCCTAGCGTGGTAACCCAGGTACAGCAACCCAACCCCCTGGAAGGTGGCGCTAGGGGCGTGGCTAGACCAAAGCCCGGGAGGGAAGAGGGGCGGGGCCGGCGCGCGGGGACGTGACCCCAGCAGATGGCGGCCAGTGTCCTCAAGCCAGATCAAGCCTGTCTCCCGGAATGCAACCAGCAGCCTTCTCTCCCACTCAGAAGGCTGCCTCGGAGAGACTGGACCCACACGTGTGGCCCTTTTCGGGCCTAGCGTGGTAACCCAGGTACAGAGACATGACACCCGGGCCAGTGGCGCTAGGGGTGTGGCTAGACCCAAGCCTGGGCCGGGAAGAGGGGTGGGGCCGTCGCAAGGGGACGTGACCCCCAGCAGATGGCGGCCGGGGTCCTCAAGCCCGATCAAGCCTGTCTCCCAGAATGCAACCAGCAGCCTTCACGCCCACTGAGAATGCTGCTTCGGGGAGGCTGGACCAACCACGCGTGGCCCTTTTCGGGCCTAGCGTGGTAGCCCAGGTACAGCGACCCGACCCCCGGCAGGTGGCGCTAGTGGCGTGGCTAGACCCAAGCCCGGGCCGGGAAGAGGGGCGGGGCAGACACAAAGGGACGTGACCCCCAGCAGATGGCGGCCAGGGTCCTCAAGCCCGATCAAGCCTGTCCCCTGGAATGCAACCAGCAGCCTTCACGCCCACTTGGAAGGCTGCTTCGGGGAGGCTGGACCCCCAAGTGTGGCCCTGTTTAGGCCTAGAATTGTAACCCAGGTACAGCGACCCGATCCCCTGGACCAGTGGCGCTAGGGCCGTGGCTAGACCCAAGCCCGGGCCGGGAAGAGGGGTGGGGCTGGCGAAAGGGGACATGACCCCCTGCAGATGGCGGCCGGGGTCCTCAAGCCCGATCAAGCCTGTCTCCCGGAATGCAACCAGCAGCCTTCACTCCCACTCGGAAGGCTGATTCGGGGAGGCTGGACACGCACGTGTGGCCTTTTCCGGGCCTAGCGTGGTAACCCAGGTACAGTGACCCGACCCCAAGGCTGGTGGCGCTAGGGGCGTGGCTAGACCCAAGCCCGGGCCGGGAAGAGGGGCGGGGCCGGCGCAAGGGGAAGTGACCACCAGAAGATGGCGGCCAGGGTCCTCAAGCCAGATCAAGCCTGTCTCCAAGAATGCAACCAGCAGCCTTCACGCCCACTTGGAAGGCTGCTTCAGGGAGGCTGGACCCCCACATGTGGCCCTTTCCGGGCCTAGCGTGGTAACCCCGTTACAGCGACCCAACCCCCTGGCAGGTGGCGCTAGGGGCGTGGCTAGACCCAAGCCCGGGCCGGGAAGAGGGGCGGGGCCGGCGCAAGGGGACGTGACCCCCTGCAGATGGCGGCCGGGGTCCTCAAGCCCGATCAAGCCTGTCTCCTGGAATGCAACCAGCAGCCTTCCCGCTAACTGGGAAGGCTGCTTCGGGGAGGCTGGACCCCACGCGTAGCCCTTTTCGGGCCTAGCGTGGTAACCCAGGTACAGCGACACGACCCCTGGACCAGTGGCGCTAGGGGCGTGGCTAGACCCAAGCCCGGGCTGGGAAGAGGGGCGGGGCCGGCGCAAGGGGACGTGACCCCCTGCAGATGGCGGCCGGGCTCCTCAAGCCAGATCAAGCCTGTCTCCCGGAATGCAACCAGCAGCCTTCACGCTCACTTGGAAGGCTCCTTGGGGAGGCTGGACCCCCACGTGTGGCCCTTTTCGGGCCTAGCGTGGTAACCCAGTTACAACAACCCGACCCCCGGGCCAGTGGCCCTAGGGGCGTGGCTAGACCCAAGCCCAGGCCGGGAAGAGGGGCGGGGCTGGCGCAAGGGGACGTGACCCCCAGAAGATGGCGGCTGGGGTCCTCAAGCCCGATCAAGCCTGTCTCCCAGAATGCAACCAGCAGCCTTCACGCCCACTGAGAATGCTGCTTCGGGGAGGCTGGACCCCCCCCGTGAAGCCATTTTCGGGCCTAGCGTGGTAACCCAGGTACAGCGACCCGACCCACGGGCAGGTGGCGCTAGGGGCGTGGCTAGACCCAAGCCCGGGCCAGGAAGAGGGGTGGGGCCGGCCCAAGTGGACGTGACCCCCAGCAGATGGCAGCCGGGGTCCTCAAGCCCGATCAAGCCTGTCTCCTGGAATGCAACCAGCAGCCTTCACGCCCACTTGGAAGGCTGCTTCGGGGAGGCTGGACCACCCACGCGTGGCCCTTTTCGAGACTAGCATGGTAGCCCAGGTACAGCGACCCGACCCCCGGGCCAGTGGCCCTTGGGGCGTGGCTAGACACAAACTCAGGAGGGAAGAGGGGCAATGCCGGCGCAAGGGGACGAGAACCCTGGCAGATGGCGGCCGGGGTCCTCAAGCCAGATCAAGCCTGTCTATCAGAATGCAACCAGCAGCCTTCACGCCCACTCGGAAGGCTGCTTCGGGGAGGCTGGACCCCCCATGCGTGGCCCTTTTCGGGCCTAGCGTGGTAACCCAGGTACAGCGACCCGACCCCCTGGCAGGTGGCGCTAGTGGCCTGGCTAGACCCAAGCCCGGGAGGGAAGAGGGGCGTGGCCGGCGCAAGGGGACGTGACCCCCAGAAGATGGCGGCCGGGGTCCTCAAGCCAGATCAAGCCTGTCTCCCAGAATGCAACCAGCAGCCTTCACGCCCACTCAGAAGGCTGCTTCGGGGAGGCAGGACCCCCCATGCGTGGCCCTTTTCGGGCCTAGCGTGGTAACCCAGGTACAGTGACCTGACCCCCCGGCCAGTGGCGCTAGGGGCGTGGCTAGACCCAAGCCCGGGCCAGGCAGAGGGGCCGGGCCAGCGCAAGGGGACGTGACCCCTTGAAGATGGCGGCCAGGGTCCTCAAGCCAGATCAAGCCTGTCTCCCGGAATGCAACCAGCAGCCTTCACGCCCACTCAGAATGCTGCTTCGGGGAGGCTGGAACCCCACGTGTCGCCCTTTTTGGGGCCTAGCGTGGTAACCCAGGTACAGCAACCTGACCACCGGGCCAGTGGCCCTAGGGGCGTGGCTAGACCCAAGCCCGGGCCGGGAAGAGGGGCTGGGCCGGCGAAAGGGTACGTGACCCCCAGCAGATGGCGGCCGGGGTCCTCAAGCCAGATCAAGCCTGTCTCCCGGAATGCAACCAGCAGCCTTCACGCCCACTTGGAAGGCTGTTTCGGGGAGGCTGTACCCCCACGTGTGGCCCTTTTCGGGCCTAGCGTGGTAACACAGGTACAGTGACCCGACCCCTGGACTGGTGGGGCTAGGGTCGTGGCTAGACCCAAGCCCGGGCCGGGAAGAGGGGCGTGGCTGGTGCACGGGGACATGACCCCCAGCAGATGGCGGCCGGGGTCCTGAAGCCCGATCAAGCCTGTCTCCAAGAATGCAACCAGGAGCCTTCACGCCCACTCAGAAGGCTGCTTCGGGGAGGCTGGACCCCCACGTGTGGCCCTTTTCGGGCCTAGCGTGGTAACCCAGGTACAGTGACCCAATCCCCTGGCAGGTGGCGCTAGGGCCGGGGCTAGACCCAAGCCCGGGCCAGGAAGTGGGGCGGGGCTGGCGCAAGGGGACATGACCCGCAGAAGATGGCGGCCAGCGTCCTCAAGCACGATCAAGCCTGTCTCCCAGAATGCAACCAGCAGCCTTCACGCCCACTGAGAAGGCTGCTTTGGGGAGGCTGGACCCCCCACGTGAAGCCCTTTTCGGGCCTAGCGTGGTAACCCAGGTACAGCGACCCAAACCCCCGGCCAGTGGCGCTAGAGGCGTGGCTAGACCCAAGCCCGGGCCGGGAAGAGGGGCGGGGCAGACGCAAGGGGACGTGAACACCAGCAGATGGCGGCCAGGGTCCTCAAGCCCGATCAAGCCTGTCTCCTGGAATGCAACCAGCAGCCTTCACGCCCACTTGGAAGGCTGCTTCAGGGAGGCTGGACCCCCACGTGTGGCCCTGTTTAGGCCTAGAATGGTAACCCAGGTACAGCGACCTGACCACCGGGCCAGTGGCCCTAGGGGCGTGGCTAGACCAAAGCCCGGGCCAAGCATAGGGGCGGGGCCAGCGCAAGGGGACGTGACCCCTTGAAGATGGTGGCCAGGGTCCTCAAGCCCGATCAAGCCTGTCTCCCGGAATGCAACCAGCAGCCTTCACGCCCACTTGGAAGGCTGCTTCGGGGAGGCTGGACCCCCACGTGTGGCCCTTTCCGAGCCTAGCGTGGTAACCCAGGTACAGCGACCCGACCCACGGGCAGGTGGCGCTAGGTGCGTGGCAAGACCCAAGCCCGGGCTGGGAAGAGGGGCGGGGCCGGCGCAAGGGGACGTGACCCCCAGCAGATGGTGGCTGGGGTCCGCAAGCCTAATCAAGCCTGTCTCCCGGAATGCAACCAGCAGCCTTCACGCACACTAGGAAGGCTGCTTCGTGGAGGCTGTACCCCCACGTGTGGCCCTTTTCGGGCCATCGTGGTAACACAGGTACAGTGACCCGACCCCTGGACTGGTGGCGCTAGGGCCGTGGCTAGACCCAAGCCCGGGCCGGGAAGAGGGGTGGGGCTGGCGAAAGGGGACGTGACCCCCTGCAGATGGCGGCCGGGATCCTCAAGCCCGATCAAGCCTGTCTCCTGGAATTCAACCTGCAGCCTTCACGCTCACTGGGAAGGCTGCTTCGGGGAGGCTGGACCCCCCACGCGTAGCCCTTTTCGGGCCTAGCGTGTTAACCAAGGTACAGTGACCCGACCCCCGGCCAGTGGCGCTAGGGGCGTGGCTAGACCCAAGCCCGGGCCGGGAAGAGGGGCTGGGCCGGCGCAAGGGGACGTGACCCCTGCAGATGGCGGCCGGGGTCCTCAAGCCCGATCAAGCCTGTCTCCAAGAAAGCAACCAGCAGCCTTCACGCCCACTTGGAAGGCTGCTTCGGGGAGGCTGGACCCCCACGTGTGGCCCTTTTCGGGCCTAGCGTGGTAACCTAGGTACAGTGACCCGACCCCAAGGCTATTGGCCCTAGTGCTGTGGCTAGACCAAAGCCCGGGCCGGGATGAGGGGCGGGGCCGGCGCAACGGAACGTGACCCCCAGAAGATGGCGGCCGGGGTCCTCAAGCCAGATCAAGCCTGTCTCCCGGAATGCAACCAGCAGCCTTCACTTCCACTCGGAAGGCTGCTTCGGGGAGGCTGGACCCCCACGTGTGGCCTTTTCCGGGCCTAGCGTGGTAACCCAGGTACAGTGACCCGACCCCAAGGCTGGTGGCGCTAGGGGCGTGGCTAGACCCAAGCCCGGGCCGGGAAGAGGGGCGGGGCCGGCGCAAGGGGATGTGACCCCCTGCAGATGGCGGCCGGGGTCCTCAAGCCCGATCAAGCCTGTCTCCCAGAATGCAACCAGCAGCCTTCACGCCCACTTGGAAGGCTGCTTCGGGGAGGCTGGACCCCCACGTGTGGCCCTTTTCGGGCCTAGCGTGGTAACCCAGGTACAGCGACCCGACCCCCGGGACAGTGGCGCTAAGGGCGTGGCTAGACCCAATCCTGGGCCGGGAAGAGGGGCGTGGCCGGCGAAAGGGGACGTGAACACCAGCAGATGGCGGCCGGGGTCCTCAAGCCCGATCAAGCCTGTCTCCCGGAATGCAACCAGCAGCCTTCCCGCTAACTGGGAAGGCTGCTTCGGGGAGGCTGGACCCCCACGCGTAGCCCTTTTCGGGCCTAGCGTGGTAACCCAGGTACAGCGACCCGACCCCTGGACCAGTGGCGCTAGGGGCGTGGCTAGACCCAAGCCCGGGCCGGGAAGAGGGGTGGGGCTGGCGAAAGGGGACATGACCCCCTGCAGATGGCGGCCGGGATCCTCAAGCCCGATCAAGCCTGTCTCCCGGAATGCAACCAGCAGCCTTCACTCCCACTCGGAAGGCTGATTCGGGGAGGCTGGACACCCACGTGTGGCCTTTTCCGGGCCTAGCGTGGTAACCCAGGTACAGTGACCCGACCCCAAGGCTGGTGGCGCTAGGGGCGTGGCTAGACCCAAGCCCGGGCCGGGAAGAGGGGCGGGGCCGGCGCAAGGGGAAGTGACCACCAGAAGATGGCGGCCAGGGTCCTCAAGCCAGATCAAGCCTGTCTCCAAGAATGCAACCAGCAGCCTTCACGCCCACTTGGAAGGCTGCTTCAGGGAGGCTGGACCCCCACATGTGGCCCTTTCCGGGCCTAGCGTGGTAACCCCGTTACAGCGACCCAACCCCCTGGCAGGTGGCGCTAGGGGCGTGGCTAGACCCAAGCCCGGGCCGGGAAGAGGGGCGGGGCCGGCGCAAGGGGACGTGACCCCCTGCAGATGGCGGCCGGGGTCCTCAAGCCCGATCAAGCCTGTCTCCTGGAATGCAACCAGCAGCCTTCCCGCTAACTGGGAAGGCTGCTTCGGGGAGGCTGGACCCCACGCGTAGCCCTTTTCGGGCCTAGCGTGGTAACCCAGGTACAGCGACCCGACCCCTGGACCAGTGGCGCTAGGGGCGTGGCTAGACCCAAGCCCGGGCTGGGAAGAGGGGCGGGGCCGGCGCAAGGGGACGTGACCCCCTGCAGATGGCGGCCGGGCTCCTCAAGCCAGATCAAGCCTGTCTCCCGGAATGCAACCAGCAGCCTTCACGCTCACTTGGAAGGCTCCTTGGGGAGGCTGGACCCCCACGTGTGGCCCTTTTCGGGCCTAGCGTGGTAACCCAGTTACAACAACCCGACCCCCGGGCCAGTGGCCCTAGGGGCGTGGCTAGACCCAAGCCCAGGCCGGGAAGAGGGGCGGGGCTGGCGCAAGGGGACGTGACCCCCAGAAGATGGCGGCTGGGGTCCTCAAGCCCGATCAAGCCTGTCTCCCAGAATGCAACCAGCAGCCTTCACGCCCACTGAGAATGCTGCTTCGGGGAGGCTGGACCCCCCCCGTGAAGCCATTTTCGGGCCTAGAGTGGTAACCCAGGTACAGCGACCCGACCCACGGGCAGGTGGCGCTAGGGGCGTGGCTAGACCCAAGCCCGGGCCAGGAAGAGGGGTGGGGCCGGCCCAAGTGGACGTGACCCCCAGCAGATGGCAGCCGGGGTCCTCAAGCCCGATCAAGCCTGTCTCCTGGAATGCAACCAGCAGCCTTCACGCCCACTAGGAAGGCTGCTTCGGGGAGGCTGGACCACCCACGCGTGGCCCTTTTCGAGACTAGCATGGTAGCCCAGGTACAGCGACCCGACCCCCTGGCAGGTGGCGCTAGTGGCCTGGCTAGACCCAAGCCCGGGAGGGAAGAGGGGCGTGGCCGGCGCAAGGGGACGTGACCCCCAGAAGATGGCGGCCGGGGTCCTCAAGCCAGATCAAGCCTGTCTCCCAGAATGCAACCAGCAGCCTTCACGCCCACTCAGAACGCTGCTTCGGGGAGGCAGGACCCCCCATGCGTGGCCCTTTTCGGGCCTAGCGTGGTAACCCAGGTACAGTGACCTGACCCCCCGGCCAGTGGCGCTAGGGGCTTGGCTAGACCCAAGCCCGGGCCAGGCAGAGGGGCCGGGCCAGCGCAAGGGGACGTGACCCCTTGAAGATGGCGGCCAGGGTCCTAAAGCCAGATCAAGCCTGTCTCCCGGAATGCAACCAGCAGCCTTCACGCCCACTCAGAATGCTGCTTCGGGGAGGCTGGAACCCCACGTGTCGCCCTTTTTGGGGCCTAGCGTGGTAACCCAGGTACAGCAACCTGACCACCGGGCCAGTGGCCCTAGGGGCGTGGCTAGACCCAAGCCCGGGCCGGGAAGAGGGGCTGGGCCGGCGAAAGGGGACGTGACCCCCAGCAGATGGCGGCCGGGGTCCTCAAGCCAGATCAAGCCTGTCTCCCGGAATGCAACCAGCAGCCTTCACGCCCACTTGGAAGGCTGTTTCGGGGAGGCTGTACCCCCACGTGTGGCCCTTTTCGGGCCTAGCGTGGTAACACAGGTACAGTGACCCGACCCCTGGACTGGTGGGGCTAGGGTCGTGGCTAGACCCAAGCCCGGGCCGGGAAGAGGGGCGTGGCTGGTGCACGGGGACATGACCCCCAGCAGATGGCGGCCGGGGTCCTGAAGCCCGATCAAGCCTGTCTCCAAGAATGCAACCAGGAGCCTTCACGCCCACTCAGAAGGCTGCTTCGGGGAGGCTGGACCCCCACGTGTGGCCCTTTTCGGGCCTAGCGTGGTAACACAGGTACAGTGACCCAATCCCCTGGAAGGTGGCGCTAGGGCCGTGGCTAGACCCAAGCCCGGGCCAGGAAGTGGGGCGGGGCTGGCGCAAGGGGACGTGACCCGCAGAAGATGGCGGCCAGCGTCCTCAAGCACGATCAAGCCTGTCTCCCAGAATGCAACCAGCAGCCTTCACGCCCACTGAGAAGGCTGCTTTGGGGAGGCTGGACCCCCCACGTGAAGCCCTTTTCGGGCCTAGCGTGGTAACCCAGGTACAGCGACCCAAACCCCCGGCCAGTGGCGCTAGAGGCGTGGCTAGACCCAAGCCCGGGCCGGGAAGAGGGGCGGGGCAGACGCAAGGGGACGTGAACACCAGCAGATGGCGGCCAGGGTCCTCAAGCCCGATCAAGCCTGTCTCCTGGAATGCAACCAGCAGCCTTCACGCCCACTTGGAAGGCTGCTTCAGGGAGGCAGGACCCCCACGTGTGGCCCTGTTTAGGCCTAGAATGGTAACCCAGGTACAGCGACCTGACCACCGGGCCAGTGGCCCTAGGGGCGTGGCTAGACCAAAGCCCGGGCCAGGCATAGGGGCGGGGCCAGCGCAAGGGGACGTGACCCCTTGAAGATGGTGGCCAGGGTCCTCAAGCCCGATCAAGCCTGTCTCCCGGAATGCAACCAGCAGCCTTCACGCCCACTTGGAAGGCTGCTTCGGGGAGGCTGGACCCCCACGTGAGGCCCTTTCCGAGCCTAGCGTGGTAACCCAGGTACAGCGACCCGACCCACGGGCAGGTGGCGCTAGGTGCGGGGCAAGACCCAAGCCCGGGCTGGGAAGAGGGGCGGGGCCGGCGCAAGGGGACGTGACCCCCAGCAGATGGTGGCTGGGGTCCGCAAGCCTAATCAAGCCTGTCTCCCGGAATGCAACCAGCAGCCTTCACGCACACTAGGAAGGCTGCTTCGTGGAGGCTGTACCCCCACGTGTGGCCCTTTTCGGGCCATCGTGGTAACCCAGGTACAGTGACCCGACCCCTGGACTGGTGGCGCTAGGGCCGTGGCTAGACCCAAGCCCGGGCCGGGAAGAGGGGTGGGGCTGGCGAAAGGGGACGTGACCCCCTGCAGATGGCGGCCGGGATCCTCAAGCCCGATCAAGCCTGTCTCCTGGAATTCAACCTGCAGCCTTCACGCTCACTGGGAAGGCTGCTTCGGGGAGGCTGGACCCCCCACGCGTAGCCCTTTTCGGGCCTAGCGTGTTAACCAAGGTACAGTGACCCGACCCCCGGCCAGTGGCGCTAGGGGCGTGGCTAGACCCAAGCCCGGGCCGGGAAGAGGGGCTGGGCCGGCGCAAGGGGACGTGACCCCTGCAGATGGCGGCCGGGGTCCTCAAGCCCGATCAAGCCTGTGTCCAAGAAAGCAACCAGCAGCCTTCACGCCCACTTGGAAGGCTGCTTCGGGGAGGCTGGACCCCCACGTGTGGCCCTTTTCGGGCCTAGCGTGGTAACCTAGGTACAGTGACCCGACCCCAAGGCTATTGGCCCTAGTGCTGTGGCTAGACCAAAGCCCGGGCCGGGATGAGGGGCGGGGCCGGCGCAACGGAACGTGACCCCCAGAAGATGGCGGCCGGGGTCCTCAAGCCAGATCAAGCCTGTCTCCCGGAATGCAACCAGCAGCCTTCACTTCCACTCGGAAGGCTGCTTCGGGGAGGCTGGACCCCCACGTGTGGCCTTTTCCGGGCCTAGCGTGGTAACCCAGGTACAGTGACCCGACCCCAAGGCTGGTGGCGCTAGGGGCGTGGCTAGACCCAAGCCCGGGCCAGGCAGAGGGGCGGGGCCAGCGCAAGGGGACGTGACCCCTTGAAGATGGCGGCCAGGGTCCTCAAGCCAGATCAAGCCTGTCTCCCGGAATGCAACCAGCAGCCTTCACGCCCACTCAGAATGCTGCTTCGGGGAGGCTGGAACCCCACGTGTGGCCCTTTTTGGGGCCTAGCGTGGTAACCCAGGTACAGCAACCTGACCTCCGGGCCAGTGGCCCTAGGGGCGTGGCTAGATCCAAGCCCGGGCCGGGAAGAGGGGCTGGGCCGGCGCAAGGGGACGTGACCCCCAGCAGATGGCGGCCGGGGTCCTCAAGCCAGATCAAGCCTGTCTCCCGGAATGCAACCAGCAGCCTTCACGCCCACTTGGAAGGCTGCTTCGGGGAGGCTGGACCCCCACGTGTGGCCCTTTTCGGGCCTAGCGTGGTAACACAGGTACAGTGACCCGACCCCTGGCACTGGTGGCGCTAGGGTCGTGGCTAGACCCAAGCCCGGGCCGGGAAGAGGGGCGTGGCTGGTGCACGGGGACATGACCCCCAGCAGATGGCGGCCGGGGTCCTCAAGCCCGATCAAGCCTGTCTCCAAGAATGCAACCAGGAGCCTTCACGCCCACTTGGAAGGCTGCTTCGGGGAGGCTGGACCCCCACGTGTGGCCCTTTTCGGGCCTAGCGTGGTAACCCAGGTACAGTGACCCAACCCCTGGCAGGTGGCGCTAGGGCCGTGGCTAGACCCAAGCCCGGGCCAGGAAGAGGGGCGGGGCTGGCGCAAGGGGACGTGACCCCCAGAAGATGGCGGCCAGCGTCCTCAAGCACGATCAAGCCTGTCTCCAAGAATGCAACCAGCAGCCTTCACGCCCACTGAGAATGCTGCTTCGGGGAGGCTGGACCCCCCACGTGAACCCTTTTCGGGCCTAGCGTGGTAACCCAGGTACAGCGACCCAAACCCCCAACCAGTGGCGCTAGAGGCGTGGATAGACCCAAGCCCGGGCCGGGAAGAGGGGCTGGGCAGACGCAAGGGGACGTGAACCCCAGCAGATGGCGGCCAGGGTCCTCAAGCCCGATCAAGCCTGTCTCCTGGAATGCAACCAGCAGCCTTCACGCCCACTTGGAAGGCTGCTTCAGGGAGGCTGGACCCCCACGTGTGGCCCTGTTTAGGCCTAGAATGGTAACCCAGGTACAGCGACCCGATCCCCTGGACCAGTGGCGCTAGGGCCGTGGCTAGACCCAAGCCCGGGCCGGGAAGAGGGGTGGGGCTGGCGAAAGGGGACGTGACCCCCTGCAGATGGCGGCCGGGATCCTCAAGCCCGATCAAGCCTGTCTCCTGGAATTCAACCTGCAGACTTCACGCACACTGGGAAGGCTGCTTCGGGGAGGCTGGACCCCCCACGCGTAGCCCTTTTCGGGCCTAGCGTGTTAACCAAGGTACAGTGAACCGACCCCCGGCCAGTGGCGCTAGGGGCGTGGCTAGACCCAAGCCCGGGCCGGGAAGAGGGGCTGGGCCGGCGCAAGGGGACGAGACCCCTGCAGATGGCGGCCGGGGTCCTCAAGCCCGATCAAGCCTGTCTCCAAGAAAGCAACCAGCAGCCTTCACGCCCACTCAGAAGGCTGCTTCGGGGAGGCTGGACCCCCACGTGTGGCCCTTTTCGGGCCTAGCGTGGTAACCCAGATACAGTGACCCGACCCATGGACGGGTGGCGCTAGGTGCGTGGCTAGACCCAAGCCAGGGCCGGGAAGAGGGTCGGGGCCGGCGCAAGGGGATGTGAACCCCAGCAGATGGCGGCCGGGGTCCTCAAGCGCGATCTAGCCTGTCTCCAATAATGCAACCAGCAGCCTTCACGCCCACTTGGAAGGCTGCTTCAGGGAGGCTGGGCCCCCACGTGTGGCCCTTTTCGGGCCTAGCGTGGTAACACAGGTACAGCGACCCAACCACCGGGCCACTGGCGCTAGGGGCGTGGCTAGACCCAAGCCTGGGCCGGGAAGAGGTGCTGGGCCGGCTGAAGGGGACGTGACCCCCTGCAGATGGCGGCCGGGGTCCTCAAGCCCGATCAAGCCTGTCTTCTGGAATGCAACCAGCAGCCTTCACGCCCACTTGGAAGGCTGCTTCGGGGAGGCTGGAACCCCACGTGTGGCCCTTTTCGGGCCTAGCGTGGTAACCCAGGTACAGTGACCCGACCCCCGGCCAGTGGCCCTAGGGGCGTGGCTAGACCCAAGCCTGGGCCGGGAAGAGGGGCGTGGCTGGTGCACAGGGACATGACCCCCATCAGATGGCGGCCGGGGTCCTGAGGCCCGATCAAGCCTGTCTCCAAGAATGCAACCAAGAGCCTTCACGCCCACTTGGAAGGCTGCTTCGGGGAGGCTGGACCCCCACGTGTGGTCCTTTTCGGGCCTAGCGTGATAACCCAGGTACAGCGACCCAATCCCCTGGCAGGTGGCGCTAGGGCAGTGGCTAGACCCAAGCCCGGGCCAGGAAGAGTGGTGGGGCCGCCGCGCGGGGGCGTGACCCCATGCAGATGGCGGCCGGGGCCCTCAAGCCCGATCAAGCCTGTCTCCTGGAATGCAACCAGCAGCCTTCCCGCTAACTGGGAAGGCTGTTCGGGGAGGCTGGACCACCACGTGTGGCCCTTTTCGGGCCTAGCGTGGTAACCCAGGTACAGCAACCCGACCCCAAGGCTGGTGGCCCTAGTGCCGTGGCTAGACCCAAGCCCGGGCTGGGAAGAGGGGCGGGGCCGGCGCAAGAGGACGTGACCCCCTGCAGATGGCGCCCGGAGTCCTCAAGCCAGATCAAGCCTGTCTCCCGGAATGCAACCAGCAGCCTTCACGCCCACTTGGAAGGGTGCTTCGGGGAGGCTGGACCCCCACGTGTGGCACTTTTCGGGCCTAGCGTGGTAACCCAGGTACAGTGACCTGACCCCCGGGCCAGTGGCGCTAAGGGCGTGGCTAGACCCAAGCCCGGGCCAGGAAGAGGGGCGGGGGCAGCGCAAGGGGACGTGACCGCCAGCAGATGGCGGCCGGGGTCCTGAAGCACGATCAAGCCTGTCTCCAAGAATGCAACCAGCAGCCTTCACGCCCACTCAGAAGGCTGCTTCGGGGAGGCTGGACCCCCACGTGTGGCCCTTTTCGGGCCTAGCGTGGTAACCCAGGTACAGCAACCCGACACCCGGGCCATTGGCGCTAGGTGCGTGGCTAGAAACAAGCCCGAGCCAGGAAGAGGGGTGGGGCCGGCTGAAGGGGACGTGATCCTCAGCAGATGGCGGCCGGGGTCCTCAAGCCCGATCAAGCCTGTCTCCTGGAATGCAACCAGCAGCCTTCACGCCCACTCTTAAGGCTGCTTCGGGGAGGCTGGACCCCCACGTGTGGCCTTTTCCGGGCCCAGTGTGGTAACCCAGTTACAGCGACCCGTCCCCCGGGCCAGTGGCGCTAGGGGCGTGGCTAGACCCAAGCCCGGGCCGGGAAGAGGGGCGTGGCCGGCGCAGGGGGACGTGACCCCCTGCAGATGGCGGCCGGGGTCCTCAAGCCCGATCAAGCCTGTATCCCGGAATGCAACCAGCAGCCTTCACGCCCACTTGGAAGGCTGCTTCGGGGAGGCTGGACCCCCACGTGTGGCCCTGTTTAGGCCTAGAATGGTAACCCAGGTACAGCGACCCGATCCCCTGGACCAGTGGCGCTAGGGCCGTGGCTAGACCCAAGCCCGGGCCGGGAAGAGGGGCGTGGCTGGTGCACGGGGACATGACCCCCTGCAGATGGCGGCCGGGATCCTCAAGCCCGATCAAGCCTGTCTCCTGGAATTCAACCTGCAGCCTTCACGCTCACTGGGAAGGCTGCTTCGGGGAGGCTGGACCCCCCACGCGTAGCCCTTTTCGGGCCTAGCGTGTTAACCAAGGTACAGTGAACCGACCCCCGGCCAGTGGCGCTAGGGGCGTGGCTAGACCCAAGCCCGGGCCGGGAAGAGGGGCTGGGCCGGCGCAAGGGGACGAGACCCCTGCAGATGGCGGCCGGGGTCCTCAAGCCCGATCAAGCCTGTCTCCAAGAAAGCAACCAGCAGCCTTCACGCCCACTTGGAAGGCTGCTTCGGGGAGGCTGGACCCCCACGTGTGGCCCTTTTCGGGCCTAGCGTGGTAACCCAGTTACAGCGACCCGATCCCAAGTCTGGTGGCGCTAGGGGCGTGGCTAGACCCAAGCCGGGGCCGGGAAGATGAGCGGGGCCGGCAAAAGGGGACGTGACCCCCGGTAGATGGCAGCCGGGGTCCTCAAGCCAGATCAAGCCTGTCTCCAAGAATGCAACCAGCAGCCTTCACGCCCACTTGGAAGGCTGCTTCGGGGAGGCTGGACCCCCACGTGTGGACCTTTTCGGGCCTAGCGTGGTAACCCAAGTACAGCGACCCGACCCCCTGGCAGGTGGCGCTAGGGGCGTGGCTAGACCCAAGCCCGGGCCGGGAAGAGGGGCGGGGCCGGCGCAAGGGAACATGACCCCCAGCAGATGGCGGCCGGGGTCCTCAAGCCAGATCAAGCCTGTCTCCCGGAATGCAACCAGCAGCCTTCACGCCCACTTGGAAGGGTGCTTCGGGGAGGCTGGACCCCCACGTGTGGCCCTTTTCGGGCCTAGCGTGGTAACCCAGATACAGTGACCCGACCCATGGACGGGTGGCGCTAGGTGCGTGGCTAGACCCAAGCCAGGGCCGGGAAGAGGGTCGGGGCCGGCGCAAGGGGATGTGAACCCCAGCAGATGGCGGCCGGGGTCCTCAAGCGCGATCTAGCCTGTCTCCAATAATGCAACCAGCAGCCTTCACGCCCACTTGGAAGGCTGCTTCAGGGAGGCTGGGCCCCCACGTGTGGCCCTTTTCGGGCCTAGCGTGGTAACACAGGTACAGCGACCCAACCACCGGGCCACTGGCGCTAGGGGCGTGGCTAGACCCAAGCCTGGGCCGGGAAGAGGTGCTGGGCCGGCTGAAGGGGACGTGACCCCCTGCAGATGGCGGCCGGGGTCCTCAAGCCCGATCAAGCCTGTCTTCTGGAATGCAACCAGCAGCCTTCACGCCCACTCAGAAGGCTGCTTCGGGGAGGCTGGAACCCCACGTGTGGCCCTTTTCGGGCCTAGCGTGGTAACCCAGGTACAGTGACCCGACCCCCGGCCAGTGGCCCTAGGGGCGTGGCTAGACCCAAGCCTGGGCCGGGAAGAGGGGCGTGGCTGGTGCACAGGGACATGACCCCCATCAGATGGCGGCCGGGGTCCTGAGGCCCGATCAAGCCTGTCTTCCTGAATGCAACCAAGAGCCTTCACGCCCACTTGGAAGGCTGCTTCGGGGAGGCTGGACCCCCACGTGTGGTCCTTTTCGGGCCTAGCGTGATAACCCAGGTACAGCGACCCAATCCCCTGGCAGGTGGCGCTAGGGCAGTGGCTAGACCCAAGCCCGGGCCAGGAAGAGTGGTGGGGCCGCCGCGCGGGGGCGTGACCCCATGCAGATGGCGGCCGGGGCCCTCAAGCCCGATCAAGCCTGTCTCCTGGAATGCAACCAGCAGCCTTCCCGCTAACTGGGAAGGCTGTTCGGGGAGGCTGGACCACCACGTGTGGCCCTTTTCGGGCCTAGCGTGGTAACCCAGGTACAGCAACCCGACCCCAAGGCTGGTGGCCCTAGTGCCGTGGCTAGACCCAAGCCCGGGCTGGGAAGAGGGGCGGGGCCGGCGCAAGGTGACATGACCCCCAGCAGATGGCGCCCGGAGTCCTCAAGCCAGATCAAGCCTGTCTCCCGGAATGCAACCAGCAGCCTTCACGCCCACTTGGAAGGGTGCTTCGGGGAGGCTGGACCCCCACGTGTGGCACTTTTCGGGCCTAGCGTGGTAACCCAGGTACAGTGACCTGACCCCCGGGCCAGTGGCGCTAAGGGCGTGGCTAGACCCAAGCCCGGGCCAGGAAGAGGGGCGGGGGCAGCGCAAGGGGACGTGACCGCCAGCAGATGGCGGCCGGGGTCCTGAAGCACGATCAAGCCTGTCTCCAAGAATGCAACCAGCAGCCTTCACGCCCACTCAGAAGGCTGCTTCGGGGAGGCTGGACCCCCACGTGTGGCCCTTTTCGGGCCTAGCGTGGTAACCCAGGTACAGCAACCCGACACCCGGGCCATTGGCGCTAGGTGCGTGGCTAGAAACAAGCCCGAGCCAGGAAGAGGGGTGGGGCCGGCTGAAGGGGACGTGATCCTCAGCAGATGGCGGCCGGGGTCCTCAAGCCCGATCAAGCCTGTCTCCTGGAATGCAACCAGCAGCCTTCACGCCCACTCTTAAGGCTGCTTCGGGGAGGCTGGACCCCCACGTGTGGCCTTTTCCGGGCCCAGTGTGGTAACCCAGTTACAGCGACCCGTCCCCCGGGCCAGTGGCGCTAGGGGCGTGGCTAGACCCAAGCCCGGGCCGGGAAGAGGGGCGTGGCCGGCGCAGGGGGACGTGACCCCCTGCAGATGGCGGCCGGGGTCCTCAAGCCCGATCAAGCCTGTATCCCGGAATGCAACCAGCAGCCTTCACGCCCACTTGGAAGGCTGCTTCGGGGAGGCTGGACCCCCACGTGTGGCCCTTTTCGGGCCTAGCGTGATAACCCAGGTACAGTGACCCGACCCCTGGACTGGTGGGGCTAGGGTCGTGGCTAGACCCAAGCCCGGGCCGGGAAGAGGGGCGTGGCTGGTGCACGGGGACATGACCCCAGCATATGGCAGCCGGGGTTCTGAAGCCCGATCAAGCCTGTCTCCTGGAATGCAACCAGCAGCCTTCCCGCTAACTGGGAAGGCTGCTTCGGGGAGGCTGAACCCCCACGCGTAGCCCTTTTCGGGCCTAGCGTGGTAACCCAGGTACAGCGACCCGACCCCTGGACCAGTGGCGCTAGGGGCGTGGCTAGACTCAAGCCCGGGCTGGAAAGAGGGGCGTGGCCGGCGCAAGGGGACGTGACCGCCAGCAGATGGCGGCCGGGGTCCTCAAGCCAGATCAAGCCTGTTTCCAAGAATGCAACCAGCAGCCTTCACGCTCACTTGGATGGCTCCTTGGGGAGGCTGGGCCCCCACGTGTGGCTCTTTTCGGGCCTAGCGTGGTAACCCAGGTACAGCAACCCGACCCCCGGGCCAGTGGCGCTAGGGGCGTGGCTAGACACAAGCCCGGGCCGGGAAGAGGGGCTGGGCCGGCGCAAGGGGACGTGACCCCCGGCAAATGGCGGCTGGGTTCCTCAAGCCCGATCAAGCCTGTCTTCTGGAATGCAACCAGCAGCCTTCACGCCCACTCAGAAGGCTGCTTCGGGGAGGCTGGAACCCCACGTGTGGCCCTTTTCGGGCCTATCGTGGTAACCCAGGTACAGCGACCCGACCCCAGACCAGTGGCCCTAGGGGCGTGGCTAGACCCAAGCCCGGGCCGGGAAGAGGGGCGTGGCCGGCGCAAGAAGACGTGACCTCCTGGAGATGGCGGCCTGGGTCCTCAAGCCAGATCAAGCCTGTCTCCCGGAATGCAACCAGCAGCCTTCACGCCCACTTGGAAGGCTGCTTCGGGGAGGCTGGACCAGCACGTGTGGCCCTTTCCGGACCTAGCGTGGTAACCCAGGTACAGCGACCCGACCCCTGGACTGGTGGCTCTAGGGGCGTGGCTAGACCCAAGCCCAGGCCGGGAAGAGGGGCGGGGCTGGTGAGCGGGGACGTGAACCCCTGCAGATGGCGGCCGGGGTCCTCAAGCCCGATCAAGCCTGTCTTCCTGGATGCAACCAGCAGCCTTCACGCCCACTCGGAACGCTGCTTCGTGGAGGCTGGAAACCACACGTGTGGCCCTTTTAGGGCCTAGCGTGGTAACCCAGGTACAGTGACCCGAACCCCGTTCCAGTGGCACTAGGGCCGTGGCTAGACCCAAGCCCTGGCCGGGAAGGGGGGCGGGGCCGTGGCAAGGGGACGTGACCCCCAGCAGATGGCGGCCAGGGTCCTCAAGCCCGATCAAGCCTGTCTAATGGAATGCAACCAGCAGCCTTCACGCCCACTTGGAAGGCTGCTTCAGGGAGGCTGGACCCCCACGTGTGGCCCTGTTTAGGCCTAGAATGGTAACCCAGGTACAGCGACCCGATCCCCTGGACCAGTGGCGCTAGGGCCGTGGCTAGACCCAAGCCCGGGCCGGGAAGAGGGGTGGGGCTGGCGAAAGGGGACGTGACCCCCTGCAGATGGCGGCCGGGATCCTCAAGCCCGATCAAGCCTGTCTCCTGGAATTCAACCTGCAGCCTTCACGCTCACTGGGAAGGCTGCTTCGGGGAGGCTGGACCCCCCACGCGTAGCCCTTTTCGGGCCTAGCGTGTTAACCAAGGTACAGTGAACCGACCCCCGGCCAGTGGCGCTAGGGGCGTGGCTAGACCCAAGCCCGGGCCGGGAAGAGGGGCTGGGCCGGCGCAAGGGGACGAGACCCCTGCAGATGGCGGCCGGGGTCCTCAAGCCCGATCAAGCCTGTCTCCAAGAAAGCAACCAGCAGCCTTCACGCCCACTTGGAAGGCTGCTTCGGGGAGGCTGGACCACCACATGTTGCCCTTTTCGGGCCTAGCGTGGTAACCCAGGTACAGCAACCCGACCCCCGGGCCAGTGGCGCTAGGGGCGTGGCTAGACCCAAGCCCGGGACGGGAAGAGGGGCGGGGCCGGCGAAAGAGGACGTGACCCCCTGCAGATGGCGGCCAGGGTCCTCAAGCCCGATCAAGCCTGTCTCCTGGAATGCAACCAGCAGCCTTCCTGCTAACTGGGAAGGTTGCTTCGGGGAGGCTGGACCCCCACGTGTGGCCCTTTTCGGGCCTAGCGTGGTAACCCAGTTACAGCGACCCGATCCCAAGGCTGGTGGCGCTAGGGGCGTGGCTAGACCCAAGCCGGGGCCGGGAAGATGAGCGGGGCCGGCAAAAGGGGACGTGACCCCCGGTAGATGGCAGCCGGGGTCCTCAAGCCAGATCAAGCCTGTCTCCAAGAATGCAACCAGCAGCCTTCACGCCCACTTGGAAGGCTGCTTCGGGGAGGCTGGACCCCCACGTGTGGACCTTTTCGGGCCTAGCGTGGTAACCCAAGTACAGCGACCAGACCCCCTGGCAGGTGGCGCTAGGGGCGTGGCTAGACCCAAGCCCAGGCCGGGAAGAGGGGCGGGGCCGGCGCAATGGAACATGACCCCCAGGAGATGGCGGCCGGGGTCCTCAAGCCAGATCAAGCCTGTCTCCTGGAATGCAACCAGCAGCCTTCACGCCCACTCAGAAGGCTGCTTCGGGGAGGCTGGACCCCCACGTGTGGCCCTTTTCGGGCCTAGCGTGGTAACCCAGATACAGTGACCCGACCCATGGACGGGTGGCGCTAGGTGCGTGGCTAGACCCAAGCCAGGGCCGGGAAGAGGGTCGGGGCCGGCGCAAGGGGATGTGACCCCCGGTAGATGGCGGCCGGGGTCCTCAAGCGCGATCTAGCCTGTCTCCAATAATGCAACCAGCAGCCTTCACGCCCACTTGGAAGGCTGCTTCAGGGAGGCTGGGCCCCCACGTGTGGCCCTTTTCGGGCCTAGCGTGGTAACCCAGATACAGTGACCCGAC
This sequence comes from Ochotona curzoniae, assembly GCF_017591425.1. Taxonomy (NCBI): domain Eukaryota; kingdom Metazoa; phylum Chordata; class Mammalia; order Lagomorpha; family Ochotonidae; genus Ochotona; species Ochotona curzoniae. Next base: position 29,689 of record NW_024465586.1, on the reverse strand, counting down.
CCATGGACGGGTGGCGCTAGGTGCGTGGCTAGACCCAAGCCAGGGCCGGGAAGAGGGTCGGGGCCGGCGCAAGGGGATGTGACCCCCGGTAGATGGCGGCCGGGGTCCTCAAGCGCGATCTAGCCTGTCTCCAATAATGCAACCAGCAGCCTTCACGCCCACTTGGAAGGCTGCTTCAGGGAGGCTGGGCCCCCACGTGTGGCCCTTTTCGGGCCTAGCGTGGTAACACAGGTACAGCGACCCAACCACCGGGCCACTGGCGCTAGGGGCGTGGCTAGACCCAAGCCTGGGCCGGGAAGAGGTGCTGGGCCGGCTGAAGGGGACGTGACCCCCTGCAGATGGCGGCCGGGGCCCTCAAGCCCGATCAAGCCTGTCTCCTGGAATGCAACCAGCAGCCTTCCCGCTAACTGGGAAGGCTGTTCGGGGAGGCTGGACCACCACGTGTGGCCCTTTTCGGGCCTAGCGTGGTAACCCAGGTACAGCAACCCGACCCCAAGGCTGGTGGCCCTAGTGCCGTGGCTAGACCCAAGCCCGGGCTGGGAAGAGGGGCGGGGCCGGCGCAAGAGGACGTGACCCCCAGCAGATGGCGGCCAGGGTCCTCAAGCCCGATCAAGCCTGTCTCCTGGAATGCAACCAGCAGCCTTCACGCCCACTTGGAAGGCTGCTTCAGGGAGGCTGGACCCCCACGTGTGGCCCTGTTTAGGCCTAGAATGGTAACCCAGGTACAGCGACCCGATCCCCTGGACCAGTGGCGCTAGGGCCGTGGCTAGACCCAAGCCCGGGCCGGGAAGAGGGGTGGGGCTGGCGAAAGGGGACGTGACCCCCTGCAGATGGCGGCCGGGATCCTCAAGCCCGATCAAGCCTGTCTCCTGGAATTCAACCTGCAGCCTTCACGCTCACTGGGAAGGCTGCTTCGGGGAGGCTGGACCCCCCACGCGTAGCCCTTTTCGGGCCTAGCGTGTTAACCAAGGTACAGTGAACCGACCCCCGGCCAGTGGCGCTAGGGGCGTGGCTAGACCCAAGCCCGGGCCGGGAAGAGGGGCTGGGCCGGCGCAAGGGGACGAGACCCCTGCAGATGGCGGCCGGGGTCCTCAAGCCCGATCAAGCCTGTCTCCAAGAAAGCAACCAGCAGCCTTCACGCCCACTCAGAAGGCTGCTTCGGGGAGGCTGGACCCCCACGTGTGGCCCTTTTCGGGCCTAGCGTGGTAACCCAGATACAGTGACCCGACGCATGGACGGGTGGCGCTAGGTGCGTGGCTAGACCCAAGCCAGGGCCGGGAAGAGGGTCGGGGCCGGCGCAAGGGGATGTGAACCCCAGCAGATGGCGGCCGGGGTCCTCAAGCGCGATCTAGCCTGTCTCCAATAATGCAACCAGCAGCCTTCACGCCCACTTGGAAGGCTGCTTCAGGGAGGCTGGGCCCCCACGTGTGGCCCTTTTCGGGCCTAGCGTGGTAACACAGGTACAGCGACCCAACCACCGGGCCACTGGCGCTAGGGGCGTGGCTAGACCCAAGCCTGGGCCGGGAAGAGGTGCTGGGCCGGCTGAAGGGGACGTGACCCCCTGCAGATGGCGGCCGGGGTCCTCAAGCCCGATCAAGCCTGTCTTCTGGAATGCAACCAGCAGCCTTCACGCCCACTTGGAAGGCTGCTTCGGGGAGGCTGGAACCCCACGTGTGGCCCTTTTCGGGCCTAGCGTGGTAACCCAGGTACAGTGACCCGACCCCCGGCCAGTGGCCCTAGGGGCGTGGCTAGACCCAAGCCTGGGCCGGGAAGAGGGGCGTGGCTGGTGCACAGGGACATGACCCCCATCAGATGGCGGCCGGGGTCCTGAGGCCCGATCAAGCCTGTCTCCAAGAATGCAACCAAGAGCCTTCACGCCCACTTGGAAGGCTGCTTCGGGGAGGCTGGACCCCCACGTGTGGTCCTTTTCGGGCCTAGCGTGATAACCCAGGTACAGCGACCCAATCCCCTGGCAGGTGGCGCTAGGGCAGTGGCTAGACCCAAGCCCGGGCCAGGAAGAGTGGTGGGGCCGCCGCGCGGGGGCGTGACCCCATGCAGATGGCGGCCGGGGCCCTCAAGCCCGATCAAGCCTGTCTCCTGGAATGCAACCAGCAGCCTTCCCGCTAACTGGGAAGGCTGTTCGGGGAGGCTGGACCACCACGTGTGGCCCTTTTCGGGCCTAGCGTGGTAACCCAGGTACAGCAACCCGACCCCAAGGCTGGTGGCCCTAGTGCCGTGGCTAGACCCAAGCCCGGGCTGGGAAGAGGGGCGGGGCCGGCGCAAGAGGACGTGACCCCCTGCAGATGGCGCCCGGAGTCCTCAAGCCAGATCAAGCCTGTCTCCCGGAATGCAACCAGCAGCCTTCACGCCCACTTGGAAGGGTGCTTCGGGGAGGCTGGACCCCCACGTGTGGCACTTTTCGGGCCTAGCGTGGTAACCCAGGTACAGTGACCTGACCCCCGGGCCAGTGGCGCTAAGGGCGTGGCTAGACCCAAGCCCGGGCCAGGAAGAGGGGCGGGGGCAGCGCAAGGGGACGTGACCGCCAGCAGATGGCGGCCGGGGTCCTGAAGCACGATCAAGCCTGTCTCCAAGAATGCAACCAGCAGCCTTCACGCCCACTCAGAAGGCTGCTTCGGGGAGGCTGGACCCCCACGTGTGGCCCTTTTCGGGCCTAGCGTGGTAACCCAGGTACAGCAACCCGACACCCGGGCCATTGGCGCTAGGTGCGTGGCTAGAAACAAGCCCGAGCCAGGAAGAGGGGTGGGGCCGGCTGAAGGGGACGTGATCCTCAGCCGATGGCGGCCGGGGTCCTCAAGCCCGATCAAGCCTGTCTCCTGGAATGCAACCAGCAGCCTTCACGCCCACTCTTAAGGCTGCTTCGGGGAGGCTGGACCCCCACGTGTGGCCTTTTCCGGGCCCAGTGTGGTAACCCAGTTACAGCGACCCGTCCCCCGGGCCAGTGGCGCTAGGGGCGTGGCTAGACCCAAGCCCGGGCCGGGAAGAGGGGCGTGGCCGGCGCAGGGGGACGTGACCCCCTGCAGATGGCGGCCGGGGTCCTCAAGCCCGATCAAGCCTGTATCCCGGAATGCAACCAGCAGCCTTCACGCCCACTTGGAAGGCTGCTTCGGGGAGGCTGGACCCCCACGTGTGGCCCTGTTTAGGCCTAGAATGGTAACCCAGGTACAGCGACCCGATCCCCTGGACCAGTGGCGCTAGGGCCGTGGCTAGACCCAAGCCCGGGCCGGGAAGAGGGGCGTGGCTGGTGCACGGGGACATGACCCCCTGCAGATGGCGGCCGGGATCCTCAAGCCCGATCAAGCCTGTCTCCTGGAATTCAACCTGCAGCCTTCACGCTCACTGGGAAGGCTGCTTCGGGGAGGCTGGACCCCCCACGCGTAGCCCTTTTCGGGCCTAGCGTGTTAACCAAGGTACAGTGAACCGACCCCCGGCCAGTGGCGCTAGGGGCGTGGCTAGACCCAAGCCCGGGCCGGGAAGAGGGGCTGGGCCGGCGCAAGGGGACGAGACCCCTGCAGATGGCGGCCGGGGTCCTCAAGCCCGATCAAGCCTGTCTCCAAGAAAGCAACCAGCAGCCTTCACGCCCACTTGGAAGGCTGCTTCGGGGAGGCTGGACCCCCACGTGTGGCCCTTTTCGGGCCTAGCGTGGTAACCCAGTTACAGCGACCCGATCCCAAGTCTGGTGGCGCTAGGGGCGTGGCTAGACCCAAGCCGGGGCCGGGAAGATGAGCGGGGCCGGCAAAAGGGGACGTGACCCCCGGTAGATGGCAGCCGGGGTCCTCAAGCCAGATCAAGCCTGTCTCCAAGAATGTAACCAGCAGCCTTCACGCCCACTTGGAAGGCTGCTTCGGGGAGGCTGGACCCCCACGTGTGGACCTTTTCGGGCCTAGCGTGGTAACCCAAGTACAGCGACCCGACCCCCTGGCAGGTGGCGCTAGGGGCGTGGCTAGACCCAAGCCCGGGCCGGGAAGAGGGGCGGGGCCGGCGCAAGGGAACATGACCCCCAGCAGATGGCGGCCGGGGTCCTCAAGCCAGATCAAGCCTGTCTCCCGGAATGCAACCAGCAGCCTTCACGCCCACTTGGAAGGGTGCTTCGGGGAGGCTGGACCCCCACGTGTGGCCCTTTTCGGGCCTAGCGTGGTAACCCAGATACAGTGACCCGACCCATGGACGGGTGGCGCTAGGTGCGTGGCTAGACCCAAGCCAGGGCCGGGAAGAGGGTCGGGGCCGGCGTAAGGGGATGTGAACCCCAGCAGATGGCGGCCGGGGTCCTCAAGCGCGATCTAGCCTGTCTCCAATAATGCAACCAGCAGCCTTCACGCCCACTTGGAAGGCTGCTTCAGGGAGGCTGGGCCCCCACGTGTGGCCCTTTTCGGGCCTAGCGTGGTAACACAGGTACAGCGACCCAACCACCGGGCCACTGGCGCTAGGGGCGTGGCTAGACCCAAGCCTGGGCCGGGAAGAGGTGCTGGGCCGGCTGAAGGGGACGTGACCCCATGCAGATGGCGGCCGGGGTCCTCAAGCCCGATCAAGCCTGTCTTCTGGAATGCAACCAGCAGCCTTCACGCCCACTCAGAAGGCTGCTTCGGGGAGGCTGGAACCCCACGTGTGGCCCTTTTCGGGCCTAGCGTGGTAACCCAGGTACAGTGACCCGACCCCCGGCCAGTGGCCCTAGGGGCGTGGCTAGACCCAAGCCTGGGCCGGGAAGAGGGGCGTGGCTGGTGCACAGGGACATGACCCCCATCAGATGGCGGCCGGGGTCCTGAGGCCCGATCAAGCCTGTCTCCAAGAATGCAACCAAGAGCCTTCACGCCCACTTGGAAGGCTGCTTCGGGGAGGCTGGACCCCCACGTGTGGTCCTTTTCGGGCCTAGCGTGATAACCCAGGTACAGCGACCCAATCCCCTGGCAGGTGGCGCTAGGGCAGTGGCTAGACCCAAGCCCGGGCCAGGAAGAGTGGTGGGGCCGCCGCGCGGGGGCGTGACCCCATGCAGATGGCGGCCGGGGCCCTCAAGCCCGATCAAGCCTGTCTCCTGGAATGCAACCAGCAGCCTTCCCGCTAACTGGGAAGGCTGTTCGGGGAGGCTGGACCACCACGTGTGGCCCTTTTCGGGCCTAGCGTGGTAACCCAGGTACAGCAACCCGACCCCAAGGCTGGTGGCCCTAGTGCCGTGGCTAGACCCAAGCCCGGGCTGGGAAGAGGGGCGGGGCCGGCGCAAGAGGACGTGACCCCCAGCAGATGGCGCCCGGAGTCCTCAAGCCAGATCAAGCCTGTCTCCCGGAATGCAACCAGCAGCCTTCACGCCCACTTGGAAGGGTGCTTCGGGGAGGCTGGACCCCCACGTGTGGCACTTTTCGGGCCTAGCGTGGTAACCCAGGTACAGTGACCTGACCCCCGGGCCAGTGGCGCTAAGGGCGTGGCTAGACCCAAGCCCGGGCCAGGAAGAGGGGCGGGGGCAGCGCAAGGGGACGTGACCGCCAGCAGATGGCGGCCGGGGTCCTGAAGCACGATCAAGCCTGTCTCCAAGAATGCAACCAGCAGCCTTCACGCCCACTCAGAAGGCTGCTTCGGGGAGGCTGGACCCCCACGTGTGGCCCTTTTCGGGCCTAGCGTGGTAACCCAGGTACAGCAACCCGACACCCGGGCCATTGGCGCTAGGTGCGTGGCTAGAAACAAGCCCGAGCCAGGAAGAGGGGTGGGGCCGGCTGAAGGGGACGTGATCCTCAGCAGATGGCGGCCGGGGTCCTCAAGCCCGATCAAGCCTGTCTCCTGGAATGCAACCAGCAGCCTTCACGCCCACTCTTAAGGCTGCTTCGGGGAGGCTGGACCCCCACGTGTGGCCTTTTCCGGGCCCAGTGTGGTAACCCAGTTACAGCGACCCGTCCCCCGGGCCAGTGGCGCTAGGGGCGTGGCTAGACCCAAGCCCGGGCCGGGAAGAGGGGCGTGGCCGGCGCAGGGGGACGTGACCCCCTGCAGATGGCGGCCGGGGTCCTCAAGCCCGATCAAGCCTGTATCCCGGAATGCAACCAGCAGCCTTCACGCCCACTTGGAAGGCTGCTTCGGGGAGGCTGGACCCCCACGTGTGGCCCTTTTCGGGCCTAGCGTGATAACCCAGGTACAGTGACCCGACCCCTGGACTGGTGGGGCTAGGGTCGTGGCTAGACCCAAGCCCGGGCCGGGAAGAGGGGCGTGGCTGGTGCACGGGGACATGACCCCCAGCAGATGGCGGCCGGGGTCCTGAAGCCCGATCAAGCCTGTCTCCTGGAATGCAACCAGCAGCCTTCCCGCTAACTGGGAAGGCTGCTTCGGGGAGGCTGAACCCCCACGCGTAGCCCTTTTCGGGCCTAGCGTGGTAACCCAGGTACAGCGACCCGACCCCTGGACCAGTGGCGCTAGGGGCGTGGCTAGACTCAAGCCCGGGCTGGAAAGAGGGGCGTGGCCGGCGCAAGGGGACGTGACCGCCAGCAGATGGCGGCCGGGGTCCTCAAGCCAGATCAAGCCTGTTTCCAAGAATGCAACCAGCAGCCTTCACGCTCACTTGGATGGCTCCTTGGGGAGGCTGGGCCCCCACGTGTGGCCTCTTTTCGGGCCTAGCGTGGTAACCCAGGTACAGCAACCCGACCCCCGGGCCAGTGGCGCTAGGGGCGTGGCTAGACACAAGCCCGGGCCGGGAAGAGGGGCTGGGCCGGCGCAAGGGGACGTGACCCCCGGCAAATGGCGGCTGGGTTCCTCAAGCCCGATCAAGCCTGTCTTCTGGAATGCAACCAGCAGCCTTCACGCCCACTCAGAAGGCTGCTTCGGGGAGGCTGGAACCCCACGTGTGGCCCTTTTCGGGCCTAGCGTGGTAACCCAGGTACAGCGACCCGACCCCAGGACCAGTGGCCCTAGGGGCGTGGCTAGACCCAAGCCCGGGCCGGGAAGAGGGGCGTGGCCGGCGCAAGAGGACGTGACCTCCGGGAGATGGCGGCCTGGGTCCTCAAGCCAGATCAAGCCTGTCTCCCGGAATGCAACCAGCAGCCTTCACGCCCACTTGGAAGGCTGCTTCGGGGAGGCTGGACCAGCACGTGTGGCCCTTTTCGGACCTAGCGTGGTAACCCAGGTACAGCGACCCGACCCCTGGACTGGTGGCTCTAGGGGCGTGGCTAGACCCAAGCCCAGGCCGGGAAGAGGGGCGGGGCTGGTGAAGGGGACGTGAACCCCTGCAGATGGCGGCCGGGGTCCTCAAGCCCGATCAAGCCTGTCTTCCTGGATGCAACCAGCAGCCTTCACGCCCACTCGGAAGGCTGCTTCGTGGAGGCTGGAACCCCACGTGTGGCCCTTTTCGGGCCTAGCGTGGTAACCCAGGTACAGTGACCCGAACCCCGTGCCAGTGGCGCTAGGGCCGTGGCTAGACCCAAGCCCTGGCCGGGAAGGGGGCGGGGCCGTGGCAAGGGGACGTGACCCCAGCAGATGGCGGCCAGGGTCCTCAAGCCCGATCAAGCCTGTCTCATGGAATGCAACCAGCAGCCTTCACGCCCACTTGGAAGGCTGCTTCGGGGAGGCTGGACCCCCACGTGTGGCCCTGTTTCGGGCCTAGAATGGTAACCCAGGTACAGCGACCCGATCCCCTGGACCAGTGGCGCTAGGGCCGTGGCTAGACCCAAGCCCGGGCCGGGAAGAGGGGTGGGGCCGGCGAAAGGGGACGTGACCCCCTGCAGATGGCGGCCGGGATCCTCAAGCCCGATCAAGCCTGTCTCCTGGAATTCAACCAGCAGCCTTCACGCTCACTTGGAAGGCTGCTTCGGGGAGGCTGGACCCCCACGCGTAGCCCTTTTCGGGCCTAGCGTGGTAACCAAGGTACAGTGAACCGACCCCGGCCAGTGGCGCTAGGGGCGTGGCTAGACCCAAGCCCGGGCCGGGAAGAGGGGCTGGGCCGGCGCAAGGGGACGTGACCCCTGCAGATGGCGGCCGGGGTCCTCAAGCCCGATCAAGCCTGTCTCCAAGAATGCAACCAGCAGCCTTCACGCCCACTTGGAAGGCTGCTTCGGGGAGGCTGGACCACCACGTGTGGCCCTTTTCGGGCCTAGCGTGGTAACCCAGGTACAGCAACCCGACCCCCGGGCCAGTGGCGCTAGGGGCGTGGCTAGACCCAAGCCCGGGACGGGAAGAGGGGCGGGGCCGGCGAAAGGGGACGTGACCCCCTGCAGATGGCGGCCAGGGTCCTCAAGCCCGATCAAGCCTGTCTCCTGGAATGCAACCAGCAGCCTTCACTGCCAACTGGGAAGGTTGCTTCGGGGAGGCTGGACCCCCACGTGTGGCCCTTTTCGGGCCTAGCGTGGTAACCCAGGTACAGCGACCCGATCCCAAGGCTGGTGGCGCTAGGGGCGTGGCTAGACCCAAGCCGGGGCCGGGAAGATGGAGCGGGGCCGGCAAAAGGGGACGTGACCCCGGTAGATGGCAGCCGGGGTCCTCAAGCCAGATCAAGCCTGTCTCCAAGAATGCAACCAGCAGCCTTCACGCCCACTTGGAAGGCTGCTTCGGGGAGGCTGGACCCCCACGTGTGGACCTTTTCGGGCCTAGCGTGGTAACCCAAGTACAGCGACCAGACCCCCTGGCAGGTGGCGCTAGGGGCGTGGCTAGACCCAAGCCCAGGCCGGGAAGAGGGGCGGGGCCGGCGCAAGGGAACATGACCCCCAGGAGATGGCGGCCGGGGTCCTCAAGCCAGATCAAGCCTGTCTCCTGGAATGCAACCAGCAGCCTTCACGCCCACTCAGAAGGCTGCTTCGGGGAGGCTGGACCCCCACGTGTGGCCCTTTTCGGGCCTAGCGTGGTAACCCAGATACAGTGACCCGACCCATGGACGGGTGGCGCTAGGTGCGTGGCTAGACCCAAGCCAGGGCCGGGAAGAGGGTCGGGGCCGGCGCAAGGGGATGTGACCCCCGGCAGATGGCGGCCGGGGTCCTCAAGCGCGATCAAGCCTGTCTCCAATAATGCAACCAGCAGCCTTCACGCCCACTTGGAAGGCTGCTTCAGGGAGGCTGGGCCCCCACGTGTGGCCCTTTTCGGGCCTAGCGTGGTAACCCAGGTACAGCGACCCGACCCATGGACGGTGGCGCTAGGTGCGTGGCTAGACCCAAGCCAGGGCCGGGAAGAGGGTCGGGGCCGGCGCAAGGGGACGTGACCCCCGGTAGATGGCGGCCGGGGTCCTCAAGCGCGATCAAGCCTGTCTCCAATAATGCAACCAGCAGCCTTCACGCCCACTTGGAAGGCTGCTTCAGGGAGGCTGGGCCCCCACGTGTGGCCATTTTCGGGCCTAGCGTGGTAACACAGGTACAGCGACCCAACCACCGGGCCAGTGGCGCTAGGGGCGTGGCTAGACCCAAGCCTGGGCCGGGAAGAGGGGCTGGGCCGGCTGCAAGGGGACGTGACCCCCTGCAGATGGCGGCCGGGTCCTCAAGCCCGATCAAGCCTGTCTCCTGGAATGCAACCAGCAGCCTTCACGCCAACTGGGAAGGCTGTTCGGGGAGGCTGGACCACCACGTGTGGCCCTTTTCGGGCCTAGCGTGGTAACCCAGGTACAGCAACCCGACCCCAAGGCTGGTGGCCCTAGTGCCGTGGCTAGACCCAAGCCCGGGCTGGGAAGAGGGGCGGGGCCGGCGCAAGAGGACGTGACCTCCTGGACATGGCGGCCTGGGTCCTCAAGCCAGATCAAGCCTGTCTCCCGGAATGCAACCAGCAGCCTTCACGCCCACTTGGAAGGCTGCTTCGGGGAGGCTGGACCAGCACGTGTGGCCCTTTCCGGACCTAGCGTGGTAACCCAGGTACAGCGACCCGACCCCTGGACTGGTGGCTCTAGGGGCGTGGCTAGACCCAAGCCCAGGCCGGGAAGAGGGGCGGGGCTGGTGAGCGGGGACGTGAACCCCTGCAGATGGCGGCCGGGGTCCTCAAGCCCGATCAAGCCTGTCTTCCTGGATGCAACCAGCAGCCTTCACGCCCACTCGGAACGCTGCTTCGTGGAGGCTGGAAACCACACGTGTGGCCCTTTTAGGGCCTAGCGTGGTAACCCAGGTACAGTGACCCGAACCCCGTTCCAGTGGCACTAGGGCCGTGGCTAGACCCAAGCCCTGGCCGGGAAGGGGGGCGGGGCCGTGGCAAGGGGACGTGACCCCCAGCAGATGGCGGCCAGGGTCCTCAAGCCAGATCAAGCCTGTCTCCTGGAATGCAACCAGCAGCCTTCACGCCCACTCAGAAGGCTGCTTCGGGAAGGCTGGACCCCCACGTGTGGCCCTTTTCGGGCCTAGCGTGATAACACAGGTAAAGCGACCCGACCCCCGGGCCAGTGGCACGAGGGCCGTGGCTAGACACAAGCCCGGGCTGGGAAGAGGGGCGGGGCCGGCGCAAGGTGACATGACCCCCAGCAGATGGCGGCCGGGGTCCTCAAGCCCGATCAAGCCTGTCTTCTGGAATGCAACCAGCAGCCTTCACGCCCACTCAGAAGGCTGCTTCGGGGAGGCTGGAACCCCACGTGTGGCCCTTTTCGGGCCTAGCGTGGTAACCCAGGTACAGTGACCCGACCCCCGGCCAGTGGCCCTAGGGGCGTGGCTAGACCCAAGCCTGGGCCGGGAAGAGGGGCGTGGCTGGTGCACAGGGACATGACCCCCATCAGATGGCGGCCGGGGTCCTGAGGCCCGATCAAGCCTGTCTCCAAGAATGCAACCAAGAGCCTTCACGCCCACTTGGAAGGCTGCTTCGGGGAGGCTGGACCCCCACGTGTGGTCCTTTTCGGGCCTAGCGTGATAACCCAGGTACAGCGACCCAATCCCCTGGCAGGTGGCGCTAGGGCAGTGGCTAGACCCAAGCCCGGGCCAGGAAGAGTGGTGGGGCCGCCGCGCGGGGGCGTGACCCCATGCAGATGGCGGCCGGGGCCCTCAAGCCCGATCAAGCCTGTCTCCTGGAATGCAACCAGCAGCCTTCCCGCTAACTGGGAAGGCTGTTCGGGGAGGCTGGACCACCACGTGTGGCCCTTTTCGGGCCTAGCGTGGTAACCCAGGTACAGCAACCCGACCCCAAGGCTGGTGGCCCTAGTGCCGTGGCTAGACCCAAGCCCGGGCTGGGAAGAGGGGCGGGGCCGGCGCAAGAGGACGTGACCCCCAGCAGATGGCGCCCGGAGTCCTCAAGCCAGATCAAGCCTGTCTCCCGGAATGCAACCAGCAGCCTTCACGCCCACTTGGAAGGGTGCTTCGGGGAGGCTGGACCCCCACGTGTTGCCTTTTCCGGGCCTAGCGTGGTAACCCAGGTACAGTGACCCCACACACGGGCAGGTGGCACTAGGGGCGTGGCTAGACACAAGCCCTGGCTGGGAAGAGGGGCGGGGGCAGCGCAAGGGGACGTGACCGCCAGAAAATGGCGGCCGGGGTCCGGAAGCACGATCAAGCCTGTCTCCAAGAATGCAACCAGCAGCCTTCACGCCCACTCAGAAGGCTGCTTCGGGGAGGCTGGACCCCCACGTGTGGCCCTTTTCGGGCCTAGCGTGGTAACCCAGGTACAGCAACCCGACCCCAAGGCTGGTGGCCCTAGTGCCGTGGCTAGACCCAAGCCCGGGCTGGGAAGAGGGGCGGGGCTGGCGAAAGGGGACGTGACCTCCTGGAGATGGCGGCCTGGGTCCTCAAGCCAGATCAAGCCTGTCCCGGAATGCAACCAGCAGCCTTCACGCCCACTCGGAAGTCTGCTTCGGGGAGGCTGGAACCCCACGTGTGGCCCTTTTCGGGCCTAGCGTGGTAACCCAGGTACAGTGACCTGACCCCCGGGCCAGTGGCGCTAAGGGCGTGGCTAGACCCAAGCCCGGGCCGGGAAGAGGGGCGGGGGACAGCGCAAGGGGACGTGACCGCCAGCAGATGGCGGCCGGGGTCCTGAAGCACGATCAAGCCTGTCTCCAAGAATGCAACCAGCAGCCTTCACGCCCACTCAGAAGGCTGCTTCGGGGAGGCTGGACCCCCACGTGTGGCCCTTTTCGGGCCTAGCGTGGTAACCCAGGTACAGCAACCCGACACCCGGGCCATTGGCGCTAGGTGCGTGGCTAGAAACAAGCCCGAGCCAGGAAGAGGGGCGGGGCCGGCTGAAGGGGACGTGATCCTCAGCAGATGGCGGCCGGGGTCCTCAAGCCCGATCAAGCCTGTCTCCTGGAATGCAACCAGCAGCCTTCACGCCCACTCTTAAGGCTGCTTCGGGGAGGCTGGACCCCCACGTGTGGCCTTTTCCGGGCCCAGTGTGGTAACCCAGTAACAGCGACCCGTCCCCCGGGCCAGTGGCGCTAGGGGCGTGGCTAGACCCAAGCCCGGGCCGGGAAGAGGGGCGTGGCCGGCGCAGGGGGACGTGACCCCCTGCAGATGGCGGCCGGGGTCCTCAAGCCCGATCAAGCCTGTCTCCTGGAATGCAACCAGCAGCCTTCACGCCCACTTGGAAGGCTGCTTCGGGGAGGCTGGACCCCCACGTGTGGCCCTTTTCGGGCCTAGCGTGGTAACCCAGGTACAGTGACCCGACCCCTGGACTGGTGGGGCTAGGGTCGTGGCTAGACCCAAGCCCGGGCCGGGAAGAGGGGCGTGGCTGGTGCACGGGGACATGACCCCCAGCAGATGGCGGCCGGGGTCCTGAAGCCCGATCAAGCCTGTCTCCTGGAATGCAACCAGCAGCCTTCCCGCTAACTGGGAAGGCTGCTTCGGGGAGGCTGAACCCCCACGCGTAGCCCTTTTCGGGCCTAGCGTGGTAACCCAGGTACAGCGACCCGACCCCTGGACCAGTGGCGCTAGGGGCGTGGCTAGACTCAAGCCCGGGCTGGAAAGAGGGGCGTGGCCGGCGCAAGGGGACGTGACCGCCAGCAGATGGCGGCCGGGGTCCTCAAGCCAGATCAAGCCTGTTTCCAAGAATGCAACCAGCAGCCTTCACGCTCACTTGGATGGCTCCTTGGGGAGGCTGGGCCCCCACGTGTGGCCCTTTTCGGGCCTAGCGTGGTAACCCAGGTACAGCAACCCGACCCCCGGGCCAGTGGCGCTAGGGGCGTGGCTAGACACAAGCCCGGGCCGGGAAGAGGGGCTGGGCCGGCGCAAGGGGACGTGACCCCCGGCAAATGGCGGCTGGGTTCCTCAAGCCCGATCAAGCCTGTCTTCTGGAATGCAACCAGCAGCCTTCACGCCCACTTGGAAGGCTGCTTCGGGGAGGCTGGACCAGCACGTGTGGCCCTTTCCGGACCTAGCGTGGTAACCCAGGTACAGCGACCCGACCCCTGGACTGGTGGCTCTAGGGGCGTGGCTAGACCCAAGCCCAGGCCGGGAAGAGGGAGGGGCTGGTGAGCGGGGACGTGAACCCCTGCAGATGGCGGCCGGGGTCCTCAAGCCCGATCAAGCCTGTCTTCCTGGATGCAACCAGCAGCCTTCACGCCCACTCTGAACGCTGCTTCGTGGAGGCTGGAAACCACACGTGTGGCCCTTTTAGGGCCTAGCGTGGTAACCCAGGTACAGTGACCCGACCCCCGTGCCAGTGGCACTAGGGCCGTGGCTAGACCCAAGCCCTGGCCGGGAAGGGGGGCGGGGCCGTGGCAAGGGGACGTGACCCCCAGCAGATGGCGGCCAGGGTCCTCAAGCCAGATCAAGCCTGTCTCCTGGAATGCAACCAGCAGCCTTCACGCCCACTCAGAAGGCTGCTTCGGGAAGGCTGGACCCCCACGTGTGGCCCTTTTCGGGCCTAGCGTGATAACACAGGTAAAGCGACCCGACCCCCGGGCCAGTGGCACGAGGGCCGTGGCTAGACACAAGCCCGGGCTGGGAAGAGGGGCGGGGCCGGCGCAAGGTGACATGACCCCCAGCAGATGGCGGCAGGGGTCCTCAAGCCCGATCAAGCCTGTCTTCTGGAATGCAACCAGCAGCCTTCAAGCCCACTTGGAAGGCTGCTTCGGGGAGGCTGGACCCCCACGTGTGGCCCTTTTCAGGCCTAGCGTGGTAACACAGGTACAGCGACCCGACCCCTGGACTGGTGGCTCTAGGGGCGTGGCTAGACCCAAGCCCGGGCCAAGAAGAGGGGCGGGGCTGGTGAGCGGGGACGTGAACCCCTGCAGATGGCGGCCAGGGTCCTCAAGCCAGATCAAGCCTGTCTTCTGGAAAGCAACCAGCAGCCTTCACGCACATTTGGAAGGCTGCTAAGGGGAGGCTGGACCCCCACGTGTGGCCCTTTTCTGGCCTAGCGTGGTTACCCAGGTACAGCGACCTGACCCCTGGACAGGTGGCTCTAGGGGCGTGGCTAGACCCAAGCCTGGGCCAGGAAGAGGAGTGGGGCCGGTGCGCGGGGACATGACCCCCAGCAGATGGCGGCCTGGGTCCTCAAGCCACATCAAGCCTGTCTCCAAGAATGCAACCAGCAGCCTTCACGCCCACTCGGAAGGCTGCTTCGAGGAGGCTGGACCCCCACGTGTGGCCCTTTTCGGACCTCGCGTGGTAACCCAGGTACAGCGACCCGACCCCTGGACCAGTGGCGCTAGGGGCGTGGCTAGACCCAAGCCTGGGCCGGGAAGAGGGGCGGGGCCGGCGCAAGGGGATGTGACCCCGGGCAAATGGCGGCCGGGTTCCTCAAGCCCGATCAAGCCTGTCTCCCAGAATGCAACCAGCAGCCTTCACGCCCACTCGGAAGGCTGCTTCGGGGAGGCTGGAACCCCACGTGTGGCCCTTTTCGGGCCTAGCGTGGTAACCCAGGTACAGCGACCTGACCCCTGGACCAGTGGCGCTAGGGGCGTGGCTAGACCCAAGCCCAGGCTGGAAAGAGGGGCGGGGCCGGCGCAAGGGGACGTGACCGCCAGCAGATGGCGACCGGGGTCCTCAAGCCAGATCAAGCCTGTCTCCAAGAATGCAACCAGCAGCCTTCACGCTCACTTGGAAGGCTCCTTGGGGAGGCTGGACCCCCACGTGTGGCCCTTTTCGGGCCTAGCGTGGTAACCCAGGTACAGAAACCCGACCCACGGGCCAGTGGGCCTAGGGGCGTGGCTAGACCCAAGCCCGGGCCGGGAAGAGGGGCGGGGCCGGCGAAAGGGGACGTGACCCCCAGCAGATGGCGGCCGGGGTCCTCAAGCCCGATCAAGCCTGTCTTCTGGAATGCAACCAGCAGCCTTCACGCCCACTCAGAAGGCTGCTTCGGGGAGGCTGTAGCCCCACGTGTGGCCCTTTTCGGGCATAGCGTGGTAACCCAGGTACAGCAACCCGACCCCCGGCCAGTGGCCCTAGGGGCGTGGCTAGACCCAAGCCCGGGCCGGGAAGAGGGGCGGGGCCGGCGCAAGGTGACATGACACCCAGCAGATGGCGGCCGGGGTCCTCAAGCCCGATCAAGCCTGTCTTATGGAATGCAACCAGCAGCCTTCACGCCCACTCAGAAGGCTGCTTCGGGAAGGCTGGACCCCCACGTGTGGCCCTTTTCGGGCCTAGCGTGATAACACAGGTAAAGCGACCCGACACCCGGGCCAGTGGCACGAGGGGCCGTGGCTAGACACAAGCCCGGGCTGGGAAGAGGGGCGGGGCCGGCGCAAGGTGACATGACCCCCAGCAGATGGCGGCCGGGGTCCTCAAGCCCGATCAAGCCTGTCTTCTGGAATGCAACCAGCAGCCTTCACGCCCACTCAGAAGGCTGCTTCGGGGAGGCTGGAACCCCACGTGTGGCCCTTTTCGGGCCTAGCGTGGTAACCCAGGTACAGTGACCCGACCCCCGGCCAGTGGCCCTAGGGGCGTGGCTAGACTCAAGCCTGGGCCGGGAAGAGGGGCGTGGCTGGTGCACGGGGACATGACCCCCATCAGATGGCGGCCGGGGTCCTGAGGCCCGATCAAGCCTGTCTCCAAGAATGCAACCAAGAGCCTTCACGCCCACTTGGAAGGCTGCTTCGGGGAGGCTGGACCCCCACGTGTGGTCCTTTTCGGGCCTAGCGTGATAACCCAGGTACAGCGACCCAATCCCCTGGCAGGTGGCGCTAGGGCAGTGGCTAGACCCAAGCCCGGGCCAGGAAGAGTGGTGGGGCCGCCACGCGGGGGCGTGACCCCATGCAGATGGCGGCCGGGGCCCTCAAGCCCGATCAAGCCTGTCTCCTGGAATGCAACCAGCAGCCTTCCCGCTAACTGGGAAGGCTGTTCGGGGAGGCTGGACCCCCACGTGTGGCCCTTTTCGGGCCTAGCGTGGTAACCCAGGTACAGCAACCCGACCCCAAGGCTGGTGGCCCTAGTGCCGTGGCTAGACCCAAGCCCGGGCTGGGAAGAGGGGCGGGGCCGGCGCAAGAGGACGTGACCCCCAGCAGATGGCGCCCGGAGTCCTCAAGCCAGATCAAGCCTGTCTCCCGGAATGCAACCAGCAGCCTTCACGCCCACTTGGAAGGGTGCTTCGGGGAGGCTGGACCCCCACGTGTTGCCTTTTCCGGGCCTAGCGTGGTAACCCAGGTACAGTGACCCGACACACGGGCAGGTGGCACTAGGGGCGTGGCTAGACACAAGCCCTGGCTGGGAAGAGGGGCGGGGGCAGCGCAAGGGGACGTGACCGCCAGAAAATGGCGGCCGGGGTCCGGAAGCACGATCAAGCCTGTCTCCAAGAATGCAACCAGCAGCCTTCACGCCCACTCAGAAGGCTGCTTCGGGGAGGCTGGACCCCCACGTGTGGCCCTTTTCGGGCCTAGCGTGGTAACCCAGGTACAGCAACCCGACCCCAAGGCTGGTGGCCCTAGTGCCGTGGCTAGACCCAAGCCCGGGCTGGGAAGAGGGGCGGGGCTGGCGAAAGGGGACGTGACCTCCTGGAGATGGCGGCCTGGGTCCTCAAGCCAGATCAAGCCTGTCTCCCGGAATGCAACCAGCAGCCTTCACGCCCACTTGGAAGGCTGCTTCGGGGAGGCTGGACCCCCACGTGTGGCCCTTTTCGGGCCTAGCGTGGTAACCCAGGTACAGTGACCTGACCCCCGGGCCAGTGGCGCTAAGGGCGTGGCTAGACCCAAGCCCGGGCCGGGAAGAGGGGCGGGGGCAGCGCAAGGGGACGTGACCGCCAGCAGATGGCGGCCGGGGTCCTGAAGCACGATCAAGCCTGTCTCCAAGAATGCAACCAGCAGCCTTCACGCCCACTCAGAAGGCTGCTTCGGGGAGGCTGGACCCCCACGTGTGGCCCTTTTCGGGCCTAGCGTGGTAACCCAGGTACAGCAACCCGACACCCGGGCCATTGGCGCTAGGTGCGTGGCTAGAAACAAGCCCGAGCCAGGAAGAGGGGCGGGGCCGGCTGAAGGGGACGTGATCCTCAGCAGATGGCGGCCGGGGTCCTCAAGCCCGATCAAGCCTGTCTCCTGGAATGCAACCAGCAGCCTTCACGCCCACTCTTAAGGCTGCTTCGGGGAGGCTGGACCCCCACGTGTGGCCTTTTCCGGGCCCAGTGTGGTAACCCAGTTACAGCGACCCGTCCCCCGGGCCAGTGGCGCTAGGGGCGTGGCTAGACCCAAGCCCGGGCCGGGAAGAGGGGCGTGGCCGGCGCAGGGGGACGTGACCCCCTGCAGATGGCGGCCGGGGTCCTCAAGCCCGATCAAGCCTGTATCCCGGAATGCAACCAGCAGCCTTCACGCCCACTTGGAAGGCTGCTTCGGGGAGGCTGGACCCCCACGTGTGGCCCTTTTCGGGCCTAGCGTGGTAACCCAGGTACAGTGACCCGACCCCTGGACTGGTGGGGCTAGGGTCGTGGCTAGACCCAAGCCCGGGCCGGGAAGAGGGGCGTGGCTGGTGCACGGGGACATGACCCCCAGCAGATGGCGGCCGGGGTCCTGAAGCCCGATCAAGCCTGTCTCCTGGAATGCAACCAGCAGCCTTCCCGCTAACTGGGAAGGCTGCTTCGGGGAGGCTGGACCCCCACGCGTAGCCCTTTTCGGGCCTAGCGTGGTAACCCAGGTACAGCGACCCGACCCCTGGACCAGTGGCGCTAGGGGCGTGGCTAGACTCAAGCCCGGGCTGGAAAGAGGGGCGTGGCCGGCGCAAGGGGACGTGACCGCCAGCAGATGGCGGCCGGGGTCCTCAAGCCAGATCAAGCCTGTTTCCAAGAATGCAACCAGCAGCCTTCACGCTCACTTGGATGGCTCCTTGGGGAGGCTGGGCCCCCACGTGTGGCCCTTTTCGGGCCTAGCGTGGTAACCCAGGTACAGCAACCCGACCCCCGGGCCAGTGGCGCTAGGGGCGTGGCTAGACACAAGCCCGGGCCGGGAAGAGGGGCTGGGCCGGCGCAAGGGGACGTGACCCCCGGCAAATGGCGGCTGGGTTCCTCAAGCCCGATCAAGCCTGTCTTCTGGAATGCAACCAGCAGCCTTCACGCCCACTCAGAAGGCTGCTTCGGGGAGGCTGGAACCCCACGTGTGGCCCTTTTCGGGCCTATCGTGGTAACCCAGGTACAGCGACCCGACCCCAGGCCAGTGGCCCTAGGGGCGTGGCTAGACCCAAGCCCGGGCCAGGAAGAGGGGCGTGGCCGGCGCAAGAAGACGTGACCTCCTGGATATGGCGGCCTGGGTCCTCAAGCCAGATCAAGCCTGTCTCCCGGAATGCAACCAGCAGCCTTCACGCCCACTTGGAAGGCTGCTTCGGGGAGGCTGGACCAGCACGTGTGGCCCTTTCCGGACCTAGCGTGGTAACCCAGGTACAGCGACCCGACCCCTGGACTGGTGGCTCTAGAGGCGTGGCTAGACCCAAGCCCAGGCCGGGAAGAGGGGCGGGGCTGGTGAGCGGGGACGTGAACCCCTGCAGATGGCGGCCGGGGTCCTCAAGCCCGATCAAGCCTGTCTTCCTGGATGCAACCAGCAGCCTTCACGCCCACTCGGAACGCTGCTTCGTGGAGGCTGGAAACCACACGTGTGGCCCTTTTAGGGCCTAGCGTGGTAACCCAGGTACAGTGACCCGACCCCCGGGCCAGGGGCCCTAGGGCCGTGGCTAGACCCAAGCCCTGGCCGGGAAGGGGGGCGGGGCCGTGGCAAGGGGACGTGACCCCCAGCAGATGGCGGCCAGGGTCCTCAAGCCAGATCAAGCCTGTCTCCTGGAATGCAACCAGCAGCCTTCACGCCCACTCAGAAGGCTGCTTCGGGAAGGCTGGACCCCCACGTGTGGCCCTTTTCGGGCCTAGCGTGATAACACAGGTAAAGCGACCCGACCCCCGGGCCAGTGGCACGAGGGCCGTGGCTAGACACAAGCCCGGGCTGGGAAGAGGGGCGGGGCCGGCGCAAGGTGACATGACCCCCAGCAGATGGCGGCCGGGGTCCTCAAGCCCGATCAAGCCTGTCTTCTGGAATGCAACCAGCAGCCTTCACGCCCACTTGGAAGGCTGCTTCGGGGAGGCTGGACCCCCACGTGTGGCCCTTTTCGGGCCTAGCGTGGTAACCCAGGTACAGTGACCCGACCCCTGGACTGGTGGCTCTAGGGGCGTGGCTAGACCCAAGCCCGGGCCAAGAAGAGGGGCGGGGCTGGTGAGCGGGGACGTGAACCCCTGCAGATGGCGGCCAGGGTCCTCAAGCCAGATCAAGCCTGTCTTCTGGAAAGCAACCAGCAGCCTTCACGCACATTTGGAAGGCTGCTAAGGGGAGGCTGGACCCCCACGTGTGGCCCTTTCCTGGCCTAGCGTGGTTACCCAGGTACAGCGACCTGACCCCTGGACAGGTGGCTCTAGGGGCGTGGCTAGACCCAAGCCTGGGCCAGGAAGAGGAGTGGGGCCGGCGCGCTGGGACATGACCCCCAGCAGATGGCGGCCTGGGTCCTCAAGCCACATCAAGCCTGTCTCCAAGAATGCAACCAGCAGCCTTCACGCCCACTCGGAAGGCTGCTTCGAGGAGGCTGGACCCCCACGTGTGGCCCTTTTCGGACCTCGCGTGGTAACCCAGGTACAGCGACCCGACCCCTGGACCAGTGGCGCTAGGGGCGTGGCTAGACCCAAGCCTGGGCCGGGAAGAGGGGCGGGGCCGGCGCAAGGGGATGTGACCCCGGGCAAATGGCGGCCGGGTTCCTCAAGCCCGATCAAGCCTGTCTCCCAGAATGCAACCAGCAGCCTTCACGCCCACTTGGAAGGCTGCTTCGGGGAGGCTGGAACCCCACGTGTGGCCCTTTTCGGGCCTAGCGTGGTAACCCAGGTACAGCGACCCGACCCCTGGACCAGTGGCGCTAGGGGCGTGGCTAGACCCAAGCCCAGGCCGGGAAGAGGGGCGGGGCCGGCGAAAGGGGACGTGACCCCCAGAAGATGGCGGGCGGGGGCCTCAAGCCAGATCAAGCCTGACTTCAAGAATGCAACCAGCAGCCTTTACGCCTCCTCGGAATGCTGCTTCGGGGAGGCTGTAGCCCCACGTGTGGCCCTTTTCGGGCCTAGCGTGGTAACCCAGGTACAGCAACCCGACCCCCGGGCCAGGGGCCCTAGGGGCGTGGCTAGACCCAAGCCCGGGCTGGAAAGAGGGGCGTGGCCGGCGAAAGGGGTCGTGACCCCCGGAGAGATGGCAGCCGGGGTCCTCAAGCCCGATCAAGCCTGTCTCCCGGAATGCACCAGCAGCCTTCACGCCCATTTGGAAGGCTGCTTCCGGGAGGCTGTACCCTCACATGTGGCCCTTTTCGGGCCTAGCGTGGTAACCCAGGTACAGTGACCCGACCCCTGGACTGGTGGGGCTAGGGTCGTGGCTAGACCCAAGCCCGGGCCGGGAGAGGGGCGTGGCTGGCGCACGGGGACATGACCCCCAGCAGATGGCGGCCGGGGTCCTGAAGCCCGATCAAGCCTGTCTCCCGGAATGCAACCAGCAGCCTTCACGCCCACTTGGAAGGCTGCTTCGGGGAGGCTGGACCCCCACGTGTGGCCCTTTTCGGGCCTAGCGTGGTAACCAAGGTACAGTGACCCGATCCCCTGGCAGGTGGCGCTAGGGCCGTGGCTAGACACAAGCCCGGGCTGGGAAGAGGGGCGGGGCTGGCGAAAGGGGACGTGACCCCCTGCAGATGGCGGATGGGGTCCTCAAGCCCGATCAAGCCTGTCTCCTGGAATTCAACCAGCAGCCTTCCCGCTCACTGGGAAGGCTGCTTCGGGGAGGCTGGACCCCCCACGTGTAGCCCTTTTCGGGCCTAGCGTGGTAACCCAGGTACAGTGACCTGACCCCCGGGCCAGTGGCGCTAAGGGCGTGGCTAGACCCAAGCCCGGGCCGGGAAGAGGGGCGGGGGCAGCGCAAGGGGACGTGACCGCCAGCAGATGGCGGCCGGGGTCCTGAAGCACGATCAAGCCTGTCTCCAAGAATGCAACCAGCAGCCTTCACGCCCACTCAGAAGGCTGCTTCGGGGAGGCTGGACCCCCACGTGTGGCCCTTTTCGGGCCTAGCGTGGTAACCCAGGTACAGCAACCCGACACCGGGGCCATTGGCGCTAGGTGCGTGGCTAGAAACAAGCCCGAGCCAGGAAGAGGGGTGGGGCCGGCTGAAGGGGACGTGATCCTCAGCAGATGGCGGCCGGGGTCCTCAAGCCCGATCAAGCCTGTCTCCTGGAATGCAACCAGCAGCCTTCACGCCCACTCTTAAGGCTGCTTCGGGGAGGCTGGACCCCCACGTGTGGCCTTTTCCGGGCCCAGTGTGGTAACCCAGTTACAGTGACCTGACCCCCGGGCCAGTGGCGCTAGGGGCGTGGCTAGACCCAAGCCCGGGCCGGGAAGAGGGGCGTGGCCGGCGCAGGGGGACGTGACCCCCTGCAGATGGCGGCCGGGGTCCTCAAGCCCGATCAAGCCTGTATCCCGGAATGCAACCAGCAGCCTTCACGCCCACTTGGAAGGCTGCTTCGGGGAGGCTGGACCCCCACGTGTGGCCCTTTTCGGGCCTAGCGTGGATAACCCAGGTACAGTGACCCGACCCCTGGACTGGTGGGGCTAGGGTCGTGGCCTAGACCCAAGCCCGGGCCGGGAAGAGGGGCGTGGCTGGTGCACGGGGACATGACCCCCAGCAGATGGCGGCCGGGGTCCTGAAGCCCGATCAAGCCTGTCTCCTGGAATGCAACCAGCAGCCTTCCCGCTAACTGGGAAGGCTGCTTCGGGGAGGCTGAACCCCCACGCGTAGCCCTTTTCGGGCCTAGCGTGGTAACCCAGGTACAGCGACCCGACCCCTGGACCAGTGGCGCTAGGGGCGTGGCTAGACTCAAGCCCGGGCTGGAAAGAGGGGCGTGGCCGGCGCAAGGGGACGTGACCGCCAGCAGATGGCGGCCGGGGTCCTCAAGCCAGATCAAGCCTGTTTCCAAGAATGCAACCAGCAGCCTTCACGCTCACTTGGATGGCTCCTTGGGGAGGCTGGGCCCCCACGTGTGGCCCTTTTCGGGCCTATCGTGGTAACCCAGGTACAGCGACCCGACCCCAGGCCAGTGGCCCTAGGGGCGTGGCTAGACACAAGCCCGGGCCGGGAAGAGGGGCTGGGCCGGCGCAAGGGGACGTGACCCCCGGCAAATGGCGGCTGGGTTCCTCAAGCCCGATCAAGCCTGTCTTCTGGAATGCAACCAGCAGCCTTCACGCCCACTCAGAAGGCTGCTTCGGGGAGGCTGGAACCCCACGTGTGGCCCTTTTCGGGCCTATCGTGGTAACCCAGGTACAGCGACCCGACCCCAGGCCAGTGGCCCTAGGGGCGTGGCTAGACCCAAGCCCGGGCCGGGAAGAGGGGCGTGGCCGGCGCAAGAAGACGTGACCTCCTGGAGATGGCGGCCTGGGTCCTCAAGCCAGATCAAGCCTGTCTCCCGGAATGCAACCAGCAGCCTTCACGCCCACTTGGAAGGCTGCTTCGGGGAGGCTGGACCAGCACGTGTGGCCCTTTCCGGACCTAGCGTGGTAACCCAGGTACAGCGACCCGACCCCTGGACTGGTGGCTCTAGGGGCGTGGCTAGACCCAAGCCCAGGCCGGGAAGAGGGGCGGGGCTGGTGAGCGGGGACGTGAACCCCTGCAGATGGCGGCCGGGGTCCTCAAGCCCGATCAAGCCTGTCTTCCTGGATGCAACCAGCAGCCTTCACGCCCACTCGGAACGCTGCTTCGTGGAGGCTGGAAACCACACGTGTGGCCCTTTTAGGGCCTAGCGTGGTAACCCAGGTACAGTGACCCGAACCCCGTTCCAGTGGCACTAGGGCCGTGGCTAGACCCAAGCCCTGGCCGGGAAGGGGGGCGGGGCCGTGGCAAGGGGACGTGACCCCCAGCAGATGGCGGCCAGGGTCCTCAAGCCAGATCAAGCCTGTCTCCTGGAATGCAACCAGCAGCCTTCACGCCCACTCAGAAGGCTGCTTCGGGAAGGCTGGACCCCCACGTGTGGCCCTTTTCGGGCCTAGCGTGATAACACAGGTAAAGCGACCCGACCCCCGGGCCAGTGGCACGAGGGCCGTGGCTAGACACAAGCCCGGGCTGGGAAGAGGGGCGGGGCCGGCGCAAGGTGACATGACCCCCAGCAGATGGCGGCCGGGGTCCTCAAGCCCGATCAAGCCTGTCTTCTGGAATGCAACCAGCAGCCTTCACGCCCACTCAGAAGGCTGCTTCGGGGAGGCTGGAACCCCACGTGTGGCCCTTTTCGGGCCTAGCGTGGTAACCCAGGTACAGTGACCCGACCCCCGGCCAGTGGCCCTAGGGGCGTGGCTAGACCCAAGCCTGGGCCGGGAAGAGGGGCGGGGCTGGTGCACGGGGACATGACCCCCATCAGATGGCGGCCGGGGTCCTGAGGCCCGATCAAGCCTGTCTCCAAGAATGCAACCAAGAGCCTTCACGCCCACTTGGAAGGCTGCTTCGGGGAGGCTGGACCCCCACGTGTGGTCCTTTTCGGGCCTAGCGTGATAACCCAGGTACAGCGACCCAATCCCCTGGCAGGTGGCGCTAGGGCAGTGGCTAGACCCAAGCCCGGGCCAGGAAGAGGGGCGGGGCCGGCGAAAGGGGGCGTGACCCCATGCAGATGGCGGCCGGGGCCCTCAAGCCCGATCAAGCCTGTCTCCTGGAATGCAACCAGCAGCCTTCCCGCTAACTGGGAAGGCTGTTCGGGGAGGCTGGACCACCACGTGTGGCCCTTTTCGGGCCTAGCGTGGTAACCCAGGTACAGCAACCCGACCCCAAGGCTGGTGGCCCTAGTGCCGTGGCTAGACCCAAGCCCGGGCTGGGAAGAGGGGCGGGGCCGGCGCAAGAGGACGTGACCCCCAGCAGATGGCGGCCGGAGTCCTCAAGCCAGATCAAGCCTGTCTCCCGGAATGCAACCAGCAGCCTTCACGCCCACTTGGAAGGGTGCTTCGGGGAGGCTGGACCCCCACGTGTTGCCTTTTCCGGGCCTAGCGTGGTAACCCAGGTACAGTGACCCGACACACGGGCAGGTGGCACTAGGGGCGTGGCTAGACACAAGCCCTGGCTGGGAAGAGGGGCGGGGGCAGCGCAAGGGGACGTGACCGCCAGAAGATGGCGGCCGGGGTCCTCAAGCCCGATCAAGCCTGTCTCCAAGAATGCAACCAGCAGCCTTCACGCCCACTCAGAAGGCTGCTTCGGGGAGGCTGGACCCCCACGTGTGGCCCTTTTCGGGCCTAGCGTGGTAACCCAGGTACAGCAACCCGACCCCAAGGCTGGTGGCCCTAGTGCCGTGGCTAGACCCAAGCCCGGGCTGGGAAGAGGGGCGGGGCTGGCGAAAGGGGACGTGACCTCCTGGAGATGGCGGCCTGGGTCCTCAAGCCAGATCAAGCCTGTCTCCGGAATGCAACCAGCAGCCTTCACGCCCACTCGGAAGTCTGCTTCGGGGAGGCTGGAACCCCACGTGTGGCCCTTTTCGGGCCTAGCGTGGTAACCCAGGTACAGTGACCTGACCCCCGGGCCAGTGGCGCTAAGGGCGTGGCTAGACCCAAGCCCGGGCCGGGAAGAGGGGCGGGGACAGCGCAAGGGGACGTGACCGCCAGCAGATGGCGGCCGGGGTCCTGAAGCACGATCAAGCCTGTCTCCAAGAATGCAACCAGCAGCCTTCACGCCCACTCAGAAGGCTGCTTCGGGGAGGCTGGACCCCCACGTGTGGCCCTTTTCGGGCCTAGCGTGGTAACCCAGGTACAGCAACCCGACACCCGGGCCATTGGCGCTAGGTGCGTGGCTAGAAACAAGCCCGAGCCAGGAAGAGGGGCGGGGCCGGCGAAGGGGACGTGACCCCCAGCAGATGGCGGCCGGGGTCCTCAAGCCCGATCAAGCCTGTCTCCTGGAATGCAACCAGCAGCCTTCACGCCCACTCAGAAGGCTGCTTCGGGGAGGCTGGACCCCCACGTGTGGCCTTTTCCGGGCCCAGTGTGGTAACCCAGTAACAGCGACCCGTCCCCCGGGCCAGTGGCGCTAGGGGCGTGGCTAGACCCAAGCCCGGGCCGGGAAGAGGGGCGTGGCCGGCGCAGGGGGACGTGACCCCCTGCAGATGGCGGCCGGGGTCCTCAAGCCCGATCAAGCCTGTCTCCCGGAATGCAACCAGCAGCCTTCACGCCCACTTGGAAGGCTGCTTCGGGGAGGCTGGACCCCCACGTGTGGCCCTTTTCGGGCCTAGCGTGGTAACCCAGGTACAGTGACCCGACCCCCGGACAGGTGGGGCTAGGGTCGTGGCTAGACCCAAGCCCGGGCCGGGAAGAGGGGCGTGGCTGGTGCACGGGGACATGACCCCCAGCAGATGGCGGCCGGGGTCCTGAAGCCCGATCAAGCCTGTCTCCTGGAATGCAACCAGCAGCCTTCCCGCTAACTGGGAAGGCTGCTTCGGGGAGGCTGAACCCCCACGCGTAGCCCTTTTCGGGCCTAGCGTGGTAACCCAGGTACAGCGACCCGACCCCTGGACCAGTGGCGCTAGGGGCGTGGCTAGACTCAAGCCCGGGCCGGAAAGAGGGGCGTGGCCGGCGCAAGGGGACGTGACCGCCAGCAGATGGCGGCCGGGGTCCTCAAGCCAGATCAAGCCTGTCTCCAAGAATGCAACCAGCAGCCTTCACGCTCACTTGGAAGGCTGCTTGGGGAGGCTGGGCCCCCACGTGTGGCCCTTTTCGGGCCTAGCGTGGTAACCCAGGTACAGCAACCCGACCCCCGGGCCAGTGGCGCTAGGGGCGTGGCTAGACACAAGCCCGGGCCGGGAAGAGGGGCTGGGCCGGCGCAAGGGGACGTGACCCCCGGCAGATGGCGGCCGGGTTCCTCAAGCCCGATCAAGCCTGTCTTCTGGAATGCAACCAGCAGCCTTCACGCCCACTTGGAAGGCTGCTTCGGGGAGGCTGGACCCGCACGTGTGGCCCTTTCCGGACCTAGCGTGGTAACCCAGGTACAGCGACCCGACCCCTGGACTGGTGGCTCTAGGGGCGTGGCTAGACCCAAGCCCAGGCCGGGAAGAGGGAGGGGCTGGTGAGCGGGGACGTGAACCCCTGCAGATGGCGGCCGGGGTCCTCAAGCCCGATCAAGCCTGTCTTCCTGGATGCAACCAGCAGCCTTCACGCCCACTCAGAAGGCTGCTTCGTGGAGGCTGGAACCCACACGTGTGGCCCTTTTCGGGCCTAGCGTGGTAACCCAGGTACAGTGACCCGAACCCCGTGCCAGTGGCACTAGGGCCGTGGCTAGACCCAAGCCCTGGCCGGGAAGGGGGGCGGGGCCGTGGCAAGGGGACGTGACCCCCAGCAGATGGCGGCCAGGGTCCTCAAGCCAGATCAAGCCTGTCTCCTGGAATGCAACCAGCAGCCTTCACGCCCACTCAGAAGGCTGCTTCGGGAAGGCTGGACCCCCACGTGTGGCCCTTTTCGGGCCTAGCGTGATAACACAGGTAAAGCGACCCGACCCCCGGGCCAGTGGCACGAGGGCCGTGGCTAGACACAAGCCCGGGCTGGGAAGAGGGGCGGGGCCGGCGCAAGGTGACATGACCCCCAGCAGATGGCGGCAGGGGTCCTCAAGCCCGATCAAGCCTGTCTCCTGGAATGCAACCAGCAGCCTTCACGCCCACTTGGAAGGCTGCTTCGGGGAGGCTGGACCCCCACGTGTGGCCCTTTTCAGGCCTAGCGTGGTAACACAGGTACAGCGACCCAACCCCTGGACTGGTGGCTCTAGGGGCGTGGCTAGACCCAAGCCCGGGCCAGGAAGAGGGGCGGGGCTGGTGAGCGGGGAGGTGAACCCCTGCAGATGGCAGCCGGGGTCCTCACGCCAGATCAAGCCTGTCTCCTGGAAAGCAACCAGCAGCCTTCACGCACATTTGGAAGGCTGCTACGGGGAGGCTGGACCCCCACGTGTGGCCCTTTTCGGGCCTAGCGTGGTAACCCAGGTACAGCGACCTGACCCCTGGACAGGTGGCTCTAGGGGCGTGGCTAGACCCAAGCCTGGGCCAGGAAGAGGAGTGGGGCCGGTGCGCGGGGACATGACCCCCAGCAGATGGCGGCCTGGGTCCTCAAGCCACATCAAGCCTGTCTCCAAGAATGCAACCAGCAGCCTTCACGCCCACTCGGAAGGCTGCTTCGAGGAGGCTGGACCCCCACGTGTGGCCCTTTTCGGGCCTAGTGTGGTAACCCAGGTACAGCGACCCGACCCCTGGACCAGTGGCGCTAGGGGCGTGGCTAGACCCAAGCCCGGGCTGGGAAGAGGGGCGGGGCCGGCGCAAGGGGATGTGACCCCGGGCAAATGGCGGCCGGGTTCTTCAAGCCCGATCAAGCCTGTCTCCGGAATGCAACCAGCAGCCTTCACGCCCACTCGGAAGGCTGCTTCGGGGAGGCTGGAACCCCACGTGTGGCCCTTTTCGGGCCTAGCGTGGTAACCCAGGTACAGCGACCTGACCCCTGGACCAGTGGCGCTAGGGGCGTGGCTAGACCCAAGCCCAGGCTGGGAAGAGGGGCGGGGCCGGCGCAAGGGGACGTGACCGCCAGCAGATGGCGACCGGGGTCCTCAAGCCAGATCAAGCCTGTCTCCAGGAATGCAACCAGCAGCCTTCACGCTCACTTGGAAGGCTGCTTGGGGAGGCTGGACCCCACGTGTGGCCCTTTTCGGGCCTAGCGTGGTAACCCAGGTACAGCAACCCGACCCACGGGCGAGTGGGCTCTAGGGGCGTGGCTAGACCCAAGCCCGGGCCGGGAAGAGGGGCGGGGCCGGCGAAAGGGGACGTGACCCCAGCAGATGGCGGCCGGGGTCCTCAAGCCCGATCAAGCCTGTCTTCTGGAATGCAACCAGCAGCCTTCACGCCCACTCAGAAGGCTGCTTCGGGGAGGCTGTAGACCCCACGTGTGGCCCTTTTCGGGCCTAGCGTGGTAACCCAGGTACAGCGACCCGACCCCGGCCAGTGGCCCTAGGGGCGTGGCTAGACCCAAGCCCGGGCCGGGAAGAGGGGCGGGGCCGGCGCAAGGTGACGTGACCCCCAGCAGATGGCGGCCGGGGTCCTCAAGCCCGATCAAGCCTGTCTCCTGGAATGCAACCAGCAGCCTTCACGCCCACTCAGAAGGCTGCTTCGGGAAGGCTGGACCCCCACGTGTGGCCCTTTTCGGGCCTAGCGTGATAACACAGGTAAAGCGACCCGACCCCCGGGCCAGTGGCACGAGGGCCGTGGCTAGACACAAGCCCGGGCTGGGAAGAGGGGCGGGGCCGGCGCAAGGTGACATGACCCCCAGCAGATGGCGGCCGGGGTCCTCAAGCCCGATCAAGCCTGTCTTCTGGAATGCAACCAGCAGCCTTCACGCCCACTCAGAAGGCTGCTTCGGGGAGGCTGGAACCCCACGTGTGGCCCTTTTCGGGCCTAGCGTGGTAACCCAGGTACAGTGACCCGACCCCCGGCCAGTGGCCCTAGGGGCGTGGCTAGACCCAAGCCTGGGCCGGGAAGAGGGGCGTGGCTGGTGCACGGGGACATGACCCCCATCAGATGGCGGCCGGGGTCCTGAGGCCCGATCAAGCCTGTCTCCAAGAATGCAACCAAGAGCCTTCACGCCCACTTGGAAGGCTGCTTCGGGGAGGCTGGACCCCCACGTGTGGTCCTTTTCGGGCCTAGCGTGATAACCCAGGTACAGCGACCCAATCCCCTGGCAGGTGGCGCTAGGGCAGTGGCTAGACCCAAGCCCGGGCCAGGAAGAGTGGTGGGGCCGCCGCGCGGGGGCGTGACCCCATGCAGATGGCGGCCGGGGCCCTCAAGCCCGATCAAGCCTGTCTCCTGGAATGCAACCAGCAGCCTTCCCGCTAACTGGGAAGGCTGTTCGGGGAGGCTGGACCACCACGTGTGGCCCTTTTCGGGCCTAGCGTGGTAACCCAGGTACAGCAACCCGACCCCAAGGCTGGTGGCCCTAGTGCCGTGGCTAGACCCAAGCCCGGGCTGGGAAGAGGGGCGGGGCCGGCGCAAGAGGACGTGACCCCCAGCAGATGGCGCCCGGAGTCCTCAAGCCAGATCAAGCCTGTCTCCCGGAATGCAACCAGCAGCCTTCACGCCCACTTGGAAGGGTGCTTCGGGGAGGCTGGACCCCCACGTGTTGCCTTTTCCGGGCCTAGCGTGGTAACCCAGGTACAGTGACCCGACACACGGGCAGGTGGCACTAGGGGCGTGGCTAGACACAAGCCCTGGCTGGGAAGAGGGGCGGGGGCAGCGCAAGGGGACGTGACCGCCAGAAAATGGCGGCCGGGGTCCGGAAGCACGATCAAGCCTGTCTCCAAGAATGCAACCAGCAGCCTTCACGCCCACTCAGAAGGCTGCTTCGGGGAGGCTGGACCCCCACG
>NW_024465585.1:0-23240 GCF_017591425.1 Ochotona curzoniae | reverse complement strand
GCGGCCGGGTCCTCAAGCCCGATCAAGCCTGTCTCCCGGAATGCAACCAGCAGCCTTCACGCCCACTCGGAAGGCTGCTTCGGGGAGGCTGGACCCCCACGTGTGGCCCTTTCCGGGCCTAGCATGGTAACCCAAGCACAGAGACCCGACCCCTGAACCGGTGGCGCTAGGGGCGTGGCTAGACCCAAGCCCGGGCCGGGAAGATGGGCGGGGCCGGTGCAAGGGGACGTGACCCCGGCAGATATCGGCTGTGGTACTCAAGCCCGATCAAGCCTGTCTCTTGCAACCAGCAACCAGCAGCCTTCACGCCCACTTGGAAGGCTGCTTCAGGGAGGCTGGACCCCCCACGTGTGGCACTTGTCAAGCCTAGCTTGGTAACCCAGGTACAGCGACCCACCACCGGGCCAGTGGCGCTAGGGGCGTGGCTAGACCCAAGCCCGCGCCGGGAAGATGGTCGTGGCCGGGGCGCGGCGACATGACCACGAGAAGATGGCCGCCGGGGTCCTCAAGCCCGATCAAGCCTGTCTTCCGGAATGCAACCAGCAGCCTTCACGCCCACTTGGAAGGCTGCTTCGGGGAGGCTGGACCCCCACGTGTGGCCCTTTTCGGGCCTAGCGTGGTAACCCAGGTACAGCGACCCGACTCCTGGACGAGTGGCGCTAGGGGCGTGGCTAGACCCAAGCCCGGGCCGGGAAGAGGGGCGGGGCCGGCGCAAGGGGACATGACCTTTGGCAGATATCGGCTGTGGTCCTCAAGCCCGATCAAGCCAGTCTCCTAGAATGCAACCAGCAGCCTTCACGCCCACTTGGAAGGCTGCTTCGGGGAGGCTGGACCCCCACGTGTGGCCCTTTCCGGGCCTAGCATGGTAACCCAAGTACAGCGACCCGACCCCTGCACGAGTGGCGCTAGGGGCGTGGCTAGACCCAAGCCCGGGCCAGGAAGAGGGGCGGGGCCTGCGCAAGGGGACGTGACCCCCGGCAGATATCGGCTGTGGTCCTCAAGCCCGATCAAGCCTGTCTCCCAGAATGCATCCAGCAGCCTTCACGCGCACTCAGAAGGCTGCTTCGGGGAGGCTGGACCCCCACGTGTGGCCCTTTCCGGGCCTAGCGTGGTAACCCAGGTACAGCGAACCGACCCCTGGACGAGTGGCGCTAGGGGCGTGGCTAGACCCAAGCCTGGCCAGGAAGAGAGGCGGGGCCGGCGCAAGGGGACGTGACCCTCAGAAGATGGCGGCCAGGGTCCTCAAGCACGATCAAGCCTGTCTCCAAGAATGCAACCAGCAGCCTTCACGCCCACTCGGAAGGCTGCTTCGGGGAGGCTGGATCCCCACGTGTGGCCATTTCCGGGCCTAGCATGGTAACCCAAGTACAGCGACCCGACCCCTGGACTGGTGGCTCTAGGGGCGTGGCTAGACCCAAGCCTGGGCCGGGAAGAGGGGCGAGGCTGGCGCAAGTGGACGTGACCCCCGGCAGATGGCGGCCGGGGTCCTCAAGTCAGATCAAGCCTGTCTCCCAAATGCAATCAGCTGCCTTCACGTCCATTCGGAAGGCTGCTTCGGGGAGGCTGGACCCCCACGTGTGGACCTTTTCGGGCGTAGCGTGGTAACCCAGGTACAGCAACCCGACCCCCGGGCCTGTGGCCCTAGGGGCGTGGCTAGACCCAAGCCCGGGCCGGGAAGAGGGGCGGGGCCGGAGAAAGGGGACGTGACCCCCTGCAGATGGCGGCCGGGGTCCTCAATCCCGATCAAGCCTGTCTCCTGGAATGCAACCAGCAGCCTTCCTGCTAACTGGGAAGGCTGCTTCGGGGAGGATGGACCCCCACGCGTAGCCCTTATCGGGCCTAGCGTGGTAACCCAGGTACAGTGACCCGACCCCAGGCCAGTGGCCCTAAGGTCGTGGCTAGACCCAAGCCTGGGACGGGAAGAGGGGCGTGGCTGGCGCACGGGGACATGACCCCAAGCAGATGGCGGCCGGGGTCCTCAAGCCCGATCAAGCCTGTCTCCAAGAATGCAACCAGGAGCCTTCACGCCCACTTGGAAGGCTGCTTCGGGGAGGCTGGACCCCCACGTGTGGCCCTTTTCGGGCCTAGCGTGGTAACCCAGGTACAGCGACCCGATCCCCTGGCAGGTGGCGCTAGTGGCGTGGCTAGACCCAAGTCTGGGCCGGGAAGAGGGGCGGGGCTGGCGAAAGGGGACGTGACCCCCTGCAGATGGCGGATGGGGTCCTGAAGCCCGATCAAGCCTGTCTCCAAGAATGCAACCAGCAGCCTTCACGCCCACTTGGAAGGCTGCTCCGGGGAGGCTGGACCCCCACGTGTGGCCCTTTTCGGGCCTAGCGTGGTAACCCAGGTACAGTGACCCAACCACCGGGCCAGTGGCGCTAGAGACGTGGCTAGACCCAAGCCCTGGCCGGGAAGAGGGGCGGGGCAGATGCAAGGGGACGTGACCCCCGGTAGATGGCAGCCGGGGTCCTCAAGCCAGATCAAGCCTGTCTCCTGGAATGCAACCAGCAGCCTTCACGCCCACTTGGAAGGCTGCTTCGGGGAGGCTGGACCCCCACGTGTGGCCCTTTCCGGGCCTAGTGTGGTAACCCAGGTACAGTGACCCGACCCACGGGCAGGTGGCGCTAGTGGCGTGGCTAGACCCAAGCTCGGGCCGGGAAGAGGGGCTGGGCCGGCGAAAGGGTACGTGACCCCCAGCACATGGCGGCCGGGGTCCTCAAGCCCGATCAAGCCTGTCTCCAAGAATGCAACCAGCAGCCTACACGCCCACTCGGAAGGCTGCTTCGGGGAGGCTGGACCAGCACGTGTGGCCCTTTTCAGGCCTAGCGTGGTAACCCAGGTAAAGTGACCCGACCCCAAGGCTGGTGGGGCTAGGGTCGTGGCTAGACCCAAGCCCGGGCCGGGAAGAGGGGCGGGTCCGGCGAAAGGGGTCGTGACCCCCAGCAGATGGCGGCCGGGGTCCTCAAGCCCGATCAAGTCTGTCTCCCGGAATTTAACCAGCGGCCTTCACGCCCACTTGGAAGGCTGCTTCGGGGAGGCTGGACCCCCACGTGTGGACCTTTTCGGGCCTAGCGTGGTAACCCAGGTACAGTGACCCAACCACCGGGCCAGTGGCGCTAAGGGCGTAGCTAGACCCAAGCCCGGGCCAGGAAGAGAGGCGGGGCCGTGGCAAGGGGACGTGACCCCCAGAAGATGGCTGCCGGGGTCCTCAAGCCAGATCAAGCCTGTCTACAAGAATGCAACCAGCAGCCTTCACGCCCACTCAGAAGGCTGCTTCGGGGAGACTGGACCCCCACGTGTGGCCCTTTCCGGGCCTAGCATGGTAACCCAAGTACAGCGACCCGACCCCTGGACTGGTGGCTCTAGGGGCGTGGCTAGACCCAAGCCAGGGCCGGGAAGAGGGGCGGGGCCGGCGCAAGGGGATGTGACCCCCAGCAGATGGCGGCCGGGGTCCTCAAGCCCGATCAAGCCTGTCTCCAAGAATGTAACCAGCAGCCTTAACGCCCACTCTGAAGGCTGCCTCAGGGAGGCTGGACCACCACGTGTGGCCCTTTTCGGGCCTAGCGTGGTAACACAGGTACAGCGACCCAACCACCGGGCCACTGGCGCTAGGGGCGTGGCTAGACCCAAGCCTGGGCCGGGAAGAGGGGCGGGGCCGGCGCAAGGGGACGTGACCCCCTGCAGATGGCAGCCGGGGTCCTCAATCCCGATCAAGCCTGTCTTCTGGAATGCAACCAGCAGCCTTCACGCCCACTCAGAAGGCTGCTTCGGGGAGGCTGGAACCCCACGTGTGGCCCTTTTCGGGCCTAGCGTGGTAACCCAGGTACAGTGACCCGACCCCAGGCCAGTGGCCCTAGGGGCGTGGCTAGACCCA
Organism: Ochotona curzoniae; assembly: GCF_017591425.1. Lineage (NCBI taxonomy): Eukaryota > Metazoa > Chordata > Mammalia > Lagomorpha > Ochotonidae > Ochotona > Ochotona curzoniae. The sequence goes on along the minus strand of NW_024465585.1, from coordinate 19,366 downwards.
AGCCCGGGCCGGGAAGAGGGGCGGGGCCGGCGCAAGGGGACGTGACCTCCTGGAGATGGCGGCCTGGGTCCTCAAGCCAGATCAAGCCTGTCTCCAAGAATGCAACCAGCAGCCTTCACGCCCACTTGGAAGGCTGCTTCGGGGAGGCTGGACCCCCACGTGTGGCCCTTTTCGGGCCTAGCGTGGTAACCCAGGTACAGTGACCCGACCCCTCGACTGGTGGGGCTAAGGTCGTGGCTAGACCCAAGCCCGGGCCGGGAAGAGGGGCGGGGCTGGCGAAAGGGGACGTGACCCCCTGCAGATGGCGGATGGGGTCCTCAAGCCCAATCAAGCCTGTCTCCTGGAATTCAACCAGCAGCCTTCTCTCCCACTCAGAAGGCTGCTTCGGGGAGGCTGGACCCCCCACGTGTAGCCCTTTTCGGGCCTAGCGTGGTAACCCAGGTACAGTGACCCAAACCCCCGGCCAGTGGCGCTAGAGACGTGGCTAGACCCAAGCCCGGGCCGGGAAGAGGGCGGGGCAGACGCAAGGGGGCGTGACCCCCGGTAGATGGCAGCCGGGGTCCACAAGCCCGATCAAGCCTGTCTCCTGGAATGCAACCAGCAGCCTTCACGCCCACTTGGAAGGCTGCTTCGGGGAGGCTGGACCCACACGTGTGGCACTTTTCAGGCCTAGCGTGGTAAGCCAGGTAAAGTGACCCGACCCCAAGGCTGGTGGCGCTAGGCGCGTGGCTAGACCCAAGCCCGGGCCGGGAAGAGGGGCGGGGCCGGCGCAAGGGGACGTGACCCCCATCAGATGGCGGCCAGGGTCCTCAAGCCAGATCAAGCCTGTCTACAAGAATGCAACCAGCAGCCTACACGCCCACTTGGAAGGGTGCTTCGGGGAGGCTGGACCCCCACGTGTGGCCCTTTCCGGGCCTAGCGTGGTAACCCAGTTACAGCGACCCGACCCCCGGGCCAGTGGCGCTAGGGGCGTGGCTAGACCCAAGCCCGGGCCGGGAAGAGGGGCTTGGCCGGCGCAGGGGGACTTGACCCCCTGCAGATGTCGGCCGGGGTCCTCAAGCCCGATCAAGCCTGTCTTCTGGAATGCAACCAGCAGCCTTCACGCCAACTTGGAAGGCTGCTTCGGGGAGGCTGGACCCCCACGTGTGGCACTTTTCGGGCCTAGCGTGGTAACCCAGGTACAGTGACCCGACCCCCGGGCCAGTGGCGCCAAGGGCGTGGCTAGACCCAAGCCCGGGCCGGGAAGAGGGGCGTGGCCGGCGAAAGGGGACGTGACCCCCGGCAGATGGCGGCCGGGGTCCTCAAGCCCGATCAAGCCTGTCTCCAAGAATGCAACCAGCAGCCTTCCCGCTAACTAGGAAGGCTGCTTCGGGGAGGCTGGACCCCCACGCGTAGCCCTTTTCGGGCCTAGCGTGGTAACCCAGGTACAGCGACCCGACCCCCGGGCCAGTGGCCCTAGGGCGTGGCTAGACCCAAGCCCGGGCTGGAAAGAGTGGCGGGACCGGCGCAAGGGGGCGTGACCCCCTGCAGATGGCGGCCGGGGTCCTCAAGCCCGATCAAGCCTGTCTCCTGGAATGCAACCAGCAGCCTTCCTGCTAACTGGGAAGGCTGCTTCGGGGAGGCTGGACCCCCACGCGTAGCCCTTATCGGGCCTAGCGTGGTAACCCAGGTACAGTGACCCGACCCCAGGCCAGTGGCCCTAGGGGCGTGGCTAGACCCAAGCCCGGGCCAGGAAGAGGGGCGGGGCCGGCGAAAGGGGTCGTGAGCCCCGGTAGATGGCAGCCGGGGTCCTCAAGCCCGATCAAGCCTGTCTCCCGGAATGCAACCAGCAGCCTTCACGCCCACTTGGAAGGCTGCTTCGGGGAGGCTGGACCCCCACGTGTGGCCCTTTTTCGGGCCTAGCGTGGTAACCCAGGTACAGTGACCCGACCCCTGGACTGGTGGGGCTAAGGTCGTGGCTAGACCCAAGCCCGGGCCGGGAAGAGGGGCGTGGCTGGCGCACGGGGACATGACCCCCTGCAGATGGCGGCCGGGGTCCTCAAGCCCGATCAAGCCTGTCTCCAAGAATGCAACCAGGAGCCTTCACGCCCACTTGGAAGGCTGCTTCGGGGAGGCTGGACCCCCACGTGTGGCCCTTTTCGGGCCTAGCGTGGTAACCCAGGTACAGCGACCCGATCCCCTGGCAGGTGGAGCTAGGGCCGTGGCTAGACCCAAGTCCGGGCCGGGAAGAGGGGCGGGGCTGGCGAAAGGGGACGTGACCCCCTGCAGATGGCGGATGGGGTCCTCAAGCCCAATCAAGCCTGTCTCCTGGAATGCAACCAGCAGCCTTCACGATCACTTGGAAGGCTGCTTCATGGAGGCTGGACCGCCACGTGTGTCCCTTTCTGGGCCTAGCGTGGTAACACAGGTACAGTGACCCGACCCCAAGGCCGGTGGCGCTAGGGGCGTGGCTAGACCCAAGCCCGGGCCGGGAAGAGGGGCGGGGCCGGCGCAAGGGGACGTGACCCCCTGCAGATGGCGGATGGGGTCCTCAAGCCAGATCAAGCCTGTCTCCAAGAATGCAACCAGCAGCCTTCACGCTCACTTGGAAGGGTGCTTCGGGGAGGATTGACCCCCACGTGTGGCCCTTTCCGGGCCTAGCATGGTAACTCAGTTAAAGCGACCCGAAACCCCGGGCCAGTGGCGCTAGGGGCATGGCTAGACCCAAGCCCGGGCCGGGAAGAGGGGCGTGGCCGGCGCAGGGGAAGTGACCCCCAGCAGGTGGCGGCCGCTGTCCTCAAGCCCGATCAAGCCTGTCTCCCGGAATGCAACCAGCAGCCTTTACGCCTCCTCGGAATGCTGCTTCGGGGAGGCTGTACGCCCACGTGAGGCCTTTTCGGGCCTAGCGTGGTAACCCAGGTACAGCAACCCGACCCCCGGGCCAGTGGCCCTAGGGGCGTGGCTAGACCCAAGCCCGGGCCGGGAAGAGGGGCGGGGCCGGCGAAAGGGGATGTGACACCCTGCAGATGGCGGCCGGGGTCCTCAAGCCAGATCAAGCCTGTCTCCTGGAATTCAACCAGCAGCCTTCACGCCCACTCAGAAGGCTGCTTCGGGGAGGCTGGAACCCCACGTGTGGCCCTTTTCGGGCCTAGCGTGGAAACCCAGGTACAGTGACCCGACCCCAGGCCAGTGGCCCTAGGGGCGTGGCTAGACCGAAGCCCGGGCCGTGAAGAGGGACGTGGCTGGCGCAAGGGGACGTGACCTCCTGGAGATGGCGGCCTGGGTCCTCAAGCCAGATCAAGCCTGTCTCCAAGAATGCAACCAGCAGCCTTCACGCCCACTTGGAAGGCTGCTTCGGGGAGGCTGGACCCCCACGTGTGGCCCTTTTCGGGCCTAGCGTGGTAACCCAGGTACAGTGACCCTACCCCTGGACTGGTGGGGCTAGGGTCGTGGCTAGACCCAAGCCCGGGCCGGGAAGAGGGGCGTGGCTGGCGCACGGGGACATGACCCCCAGCAGATGGCGGCCGGGGTCCTCAAGCCCGATCAAGCCTGTCTCCAAGAATGCAACCAGGAGCCTTCACGCCCACTTGGAAGGCTGCTTCGGGGAGGCTGGACCCCCACGTGTGGCCCTTTTCGGGCCTAGCGTGGTAACCCAGGTACAGTGACCCGATACCCTGGCAGGTGGCGCTAGGGCCTTGGCTAGTCCCAAGCCCGGGCCGGGAAGAGGGGCGGGGCTGGCGAAAGGGGACGTGACCCCCTGCAGATGGCGGATGGGGTCCTCAAGCCCAATCAAGCCTGTCTCCTGGAATTCAACCAGCAGCCTTCCCGCTCACTGGGAAGGCTGCTTCGGGGAGGCTGGACCCCCCACGTGTAGCCCTTTTCGGGCCTAGCGTGGTAACCCAGGTACAGTGACCCAAACCCCCGGCCAGTGGCGCTAGAGACGTGGCTAGACCCAAGCCCGGGCTGGGAAGAGGGGCGGGGCAGACGCAAGGGGACGTGACCCCCGGTAGATGGCAGCCGGGGTCCTCAAGCCCGATCAAGCCTGTCTCCCGGAATGCAACCAGCAGCCTTCACGCCCACTTGGAAGGCTGCTTCGGGGAGGCTGGACCACCACGTGTGGCCCTTTCCGGGCCTAGTGTGGTAACACAGGTACAGTGACCCGACCCAAGGCTGGTGGCGCTAGGGGCGTGGCTAGACCCAAGCCCGGGCCGGGAAGAGGGGCGGGACCGGCGCAAGGGGACGTGACCCCCAGCAGATGGCGGCCGGGGTCCTCAAGCCCGATCAAGCCTGTCTCCAAGAATGCAACCAGCAGCCTTCACGCCCACTCGGAAGGCTGCTTCGGGGAGGCTGGACCAGCACGTGTGGCCCTTTTCAGGCCTAGCGTGGTAAGCCAGGTAAAGTGACCCGACCCCAAGGCTGGTGGCGCTAGGGGCGTGGCTAGACCCAAGCCCGGGCCGGGAAGAGGGGCGGGGCCGGCGCAAGGGGACGTGACCCCCATCAGATGGCGGCCAGGGTCCTCAAGCCAGATCAAGCCTGTCTACAAGAATGCAACCAGAAGCCTACACGCCCACTTGGAAGGGTGCTTCGGGGAGGCTGGACCCCCACGTGTGGCCCTTTCCGGGCCTAGCGTGGTAACCCAGTTACAGCGACCCGACCCCGGGCCAGTGGCGCTAGGGGCGTGGCTAGACCCAAGCCCGGGCCAGGAAGAGGGGCGTGGCCGGCGCAGGGGGACTTGACCCCATGCAGATGGCGGCCGGGGTCCTCAAGCCCGATCAAGCCTGTCTCCCGGAATGCAACCAGCAGCCTTCACGCCCACTTGGAAGGCTGCTTCGGGGAGGCTGGACCCCGACGTGTGGCACTTTTCGGACCTAGCGTGGTAACCCAGGTACAGTGACCCGACCCCTGGGCCAGTGGCGCTAAGGGCGTGGCTAGACCCAAGCCCGGGCCGGGAAGAGGGGCGGGGCCGGCGAAAGGGGATGTGACCCCCGGCAAATGGCGGCCGGGTCCTCAAGCCCAATCAAGCCTGTCTCCAAGAATGCAACCAGGAGCCTTCACGCCCACTTGGAAGGCTGCTTCGGGGAGGCTGGACCCCCACGCGTAGCCCTTTTCGGGCCTAGCGTGGTAACCCAGGTACAGCGACCCGACCCCCGGGCCACTGGCGCTAGGGGCGTGGCTAGACCCAAGCCTGGGCCGGGAAGAGGGGCGGGGCCGGCGCAAGGGGGGTGACCGCCAGCAGATAGCGACCGGGGTCCTCAAGCCCGATCAAGCCTGTCTCCCGCAATGCAACCAGCAGCCTTCACGCTCACTTGGAAGGCTGCTTCGTGGAGGCTGGAACCACACGCGTGGCCCTTTCCGGGCCTCGCGTGGTAACCCAGGTACAGCAACCCGACACCCGGGCCAGTGGCGCTAGGGGCGTGGCTAGACCCAAGCCCGGGCCTGGAAGAGGGGCTGGGCCGGCGCAAGGGGATGTGACCCCCGGCAAATGGCGGCCGGGTCCTCAAGCCAGATCAAGCCTGTCTCCAAGAATGCAACCAGCAGCCTTCACGCCCACTCGGAATGCGGCTTCGGGGAGGCTGGACCCCCACGTGTGGCCCTTTTCGGGCGTAGCGTGGTAACCCAGGTACAGCAACCCGACCCCGGGCCAGTGGCCCTAGGGGCGTGGCTAGACCCAAGCCCGGGCCGGGAAGAGGGGTGGGGCCGGCGCAAAGGGACGTGACCCCCTGCAGATGGCGGCCGGGGTCCTCAAGCCCGATCAAGCCTGTCTCCTGGAATGCAACCAGCAGCCTTCCTGCTAACTGGGAAGGCTGCTTCGGGGAGGCTGGACCCCCACGCGTAGCCCTTATCGGGCCTAGCGTGGTAACCCAGGTACAGTGACCCGACCACAGGCCAGTGGCCTAGGGGCGTGGCTAGACCCAAGCCCGGGCCAGGAAGAGGGGCGGGGCCGGCGAAAGGTGACGTGACCCCCGGTAGATGGCGGCCGGGGTCCTCAAGCCCGATCAAGCCTGTCTCCTGGAATGCAACCAGCAGCCTTCACGCCCACTTCGTAAGGCTGCTTCGGGGAGGCTGGACCCCCACGTGTGGCCGTTTCCGGGCCTAGCGTGGTAACACAGGTACAGCGACCCGACCCCCGGGCCAGTGGCACTAGGGGCGTGGCTAGACACAAGCCCGGGCCGGGAAGAGGGGCGGGGCCGGCGCAAGGGGACATGACCCCCAGCAGATGGCGGCCGGGGTCCTCAAGCCCGATCAAGCCTGTCTTCTGGAAAGCAACCAGCAGCCTTCACGCACACTTGGAAGCCTGCTTTGGGGAGGCTGGACCCCCACGTGTGGCCCTTTTTAGGCCTAGCGTGGTAACCCAGGTACAGCGACCCGACCCCCGGCCAGTGGCGCTAGGGGCGTGGCTAGACCCAAGCCCGGGCCGGGAAGAGGGGCGGGGCCGGGCGCAAGGGACGTGACCCCCAGCAGATGGCGGCCGGGGTCCTCAAACCCGATCAAGCCTGTCTCCTGGAATGCAACCAGCAGCCTTCACGCCCACTCGGAAGGCTGCTTCGGGGAGGCTGGACCCCCACGTGTGGCCCTTTCGGGCCTAGCGTGGTAACCCAGGTACAGTGACCCGACCCATGGACGGTGGCGCTAGGTGCGTGGCTAGACCCAAGCCAGGGCCGGGAAGAGGGGCGGGGCTGGCGACAAGGGGACGTGACCCCCAGCAGATGGCGGCCGGGGTCCTCAAGCCCGATCAAGCCTGTCTCCAAGAATGCAACCAGCAGCCTTCACGACCACTTGGAAGGCTGCTTCAGGGAGGCTGGACACCCAAGTGTGGCACTTTCCGGGCCTAGCGTGGTAACCCAGGTACAGCGACCCGACCCCTTGACTGGTGGCGCTAGGGGCGTGGCTAGAACCAAGCCCGGGCTGGGAAGAGGGGCGGGGCCGGCGCAAGGGGATGTGACCCCCATCAGATGGGGGCCGGGGTCCTCAAGCCTGATCAAGCCTGTCTCCAAGAATGCAACCAGCAGCCTTCACGCCCACTCGGAAGGCTGCTTCGGGGAGGCTGGACCCCCACGTGTGGCCCTTTTCGGGCCTAGCGTGGTAACCCAGGTACAGCGACCCGACCCCGGGCTGGTGGCGCTAGGGCGTGGCTAGACCCAAGCCTGGGCCGGGAAGAGGGGTGGGTCCGGCGCAAGGGGACGTGACCCCCAGCAGATAGCGTCCAGGGTCCTCAAGCCAGATCAAGCCTGTCTCCAAGAATGCAACCAGCAGCCTTCACGCCCACTCAGAAGGCTGCTTCGGGGAGGCTGGACCACCACGTGTGGCCCTTTCCGGGCCTAGCGTGGTAACCCAGGTACAGCGACCCGACCCCTGGCTGGTGGCGCTAGGGCGTGGCTAGACCCAAGCCCGGGCTGGAAAGAGGGGCGGGGCCGGCGCAAGGATACGTGACCCCCAGCAGATGGCGGCCGGGGTCCTGAAGCCACGATCAAGCCTGTCTCCCGGAATGCAACCAGCAGCCTTCACGCCCACTCAGAAGGCTGCTTCGGAGAGACTGTACCCACACGTGTGGCCCTTTTTAGGCCTAGCGTGGTAACCCAGGTACAGCGACCCGACCCCCGGCCAGTGGCGCTAGGGGATGGCTAGACCCAAGCCCGGGCCGGGAAGAGGGGCGGGGGCAGCGCAAGGGGACGTGACCGCCAGCAGATGGCGGCCGGGGTCCTGAAGCCACGATCAAGCCTGTCTCCAAGAATGCAACCAGCAGCCTTCACGCCCACTCAGAAGGCTGCTTCGGGGAGGCGGACCCGCACGTGTGGCCCTTTCCGGGCCTAGCGTGGTAACCCAGGTACAGTGACCCGACCCATGGACCGGTGGCGCTAGGTGCGTGGCTAGACCCAAGCCAGGGCCGGGAAGAGGGGCGGGGCAGGCACAAGGGGACGTGACCCCCAGCAGATGGCGGCCGGGGTCCTCAAGCCCGATCAAGCCTGTCTCCAAGAATGCAACCAGCAGCCTTCACGCCCACTTGGAAGGCTGCTTCAGGGAGGCAGGACACCCACGTGTGGCACTTTCCGGGCCTAGCGTGGTAACCCAGGTACAGCGACCCGACCCCTGGACTGGTGGCGCTAGGGGCGAGGCTAGACCCAAGCCCGGGCCGGGAAGAGGGGCGGGGCCGGCGCAAGGGGATGTGACCCCCATCAGATGGCGGCCGGGGTCCTCAAGCCCGATCAAGCCTGTCTCCAAGAATGCAACCAGCAGCCTTCACGCCCACTCAGAAGGCTGCTTCGGGGAGGCTGGACCCCCACGTGTGGCCCTTTTCGGGCCTAGCGTGGTAACCCAGATACAGCAACCCGACCCTCGGGCCAGTGGCCCTAGGGTGGTGGCTAGACCCAAGCCCGGGCCGGGAAGAGGGGCGGGGCCGTAGCAAGGGGACGTGACCCCCGGCAAATGGCGGCCGGTGTCCTCAAGCCAGATCAAGCCTGTCTCCAAGAATGCAACCAGCAGCCTTCACGCCAACTTGGAAGGCTGCTTGGGGAGGCTGGACCCCCAAGTGTGGCCCTTTTCGGGCCTAGCGTGGTAACCCAGGTACAGCAACCCGACCCCAATCTGGTGGCACTAGTGCCGTGGCTAGACCCAAGCCCGGGCGGGGAAGAGGGGCGGGGCTGGCGAAAGGGGACGTGACCCCCAGCAGGTGGCGGCCAGGGTCCTCAAGCCCGATCAAGCCTGTCTCCCGGAATGCAACCAGCAGCCTTCACGCCCACTTGGAAGGCTGCTTCGGGGAGGCTGGACCCCCACGTGTGGCCTATTTCGGGCCTAGCGTGGTAACCCAGTACAGTGACCCGACACACGGGCAGGTGGCGCTAGGGGCGTGGCTAGACACAAGCCCGGGCTGGGAAGAGGGGCGGGGCGGCGCAAGGGGACGTGACCCCCAGCAGATGGCGGCCGGGGTCCTCAAGCCGATCAAGCCTGTCTCCAAGAATGCAACCAGCAGCCTTCACGCCCACTCAGAAGGCTGCTTCGGGGAGGCTGGACCCCCACGTGTGGCCCTTTTCGGGCCTAGCGTGGTAACCCAGGTACAGCAACCCGACCCCCGGCCAGTGGCGCTAGGGGCGTGGCTAGACCCAAGCCCGGGCGGGAAGAGGGGCGGGGCCGGCGCAAGGGGACGTGACCCCCTGCAGATGGCGGCCGGGGTCCTCAAGCCCGATCAAGCCTGTCTCCTGGAATGCAACCAGCAGCCTTCACGCCCACTCAGAAGGCTGCTTCGGGGAGGCTGGACCCGCACGTGTGGCCCTTTTCGGGCCTAGCGTGGTAACCCAGGTAAAGTGACCCGACCCCAAGGCTGGTGGCGCTAGGGGCGTGGCTAGACCCAAGCCCGGGCCGGGAAGAGGGGCGGGGCCGGCGCAAGGGGACGTGACCCCCTGCAGATGGGGGCCGGGTCCTCAAGCCCGATCAAGCCTGTCTCCTGGAATTCAACCAGCAGCCTTCGCGCTCACTGGGAAGGCTGCTTCGGGGAGGCTGGACCCCCACGTGTGGCCCTTTCCGGGCCTAGCGTGGTAACCCAGGTACAGTGACCCGACCCCGGGCCAGTGGCGCTAGGGGCGTGGCTAGACCCAAGCCCGGGCTAGGAAGAGGGGCGGGGCCGGCGCAAGGGGACGTGACCACCAGCAGATGGTGGCCGGGGTCCTCAAGCCCGATCAAGCCTGTCTCCAGAATGCAACCAGCAGCCTTCACGCCCACTTGGAAGGCTGCTTCGGGGAGGCTGGACCCCCACGTGTGGCCCTTTTCGGGCCTAGCGTGGTAACCCAGGTACAGCAACCCGACCCCAAGGCTGGTGGCCCTAGTGGCGTGGCTAGACCCAAGCCCGGGCCGGGAAGAGGGGCGGGGCCGGCGCAAGGGGACGTGACCCCCAGCAGGTGGCGGCCGGGGTCCTCAAGCCAGATCAAGCCTGTCTCCCGGAATGCAACCAGCAGCCTTCACGCCCACTCAGAAGGCTGCTTCGGGGAGGCTGGACCCCCACGTGTTGCCTTTTCGGGCCTAGCGTGGTAACCCAGGTACAGTGACCCGACCCACGGGCAGGTGGCGCTAGGGGCGTGGCTAGACCCAAGCCCGGGCTGGGAAGAGGGGCGGGGCCGGCGCAAGGGGACGTGACCGCCAGAAGATGGCGGCCGGGGTCCTGAAGCACGATCAAGCCTGTCTCCAAGAATGCAACCAGCAGCCTTCACGCCCACTCAGAAGGCTGCTTCAGGGAGGCGGACCCGCACCTGTGGCCCTTTTCGGGCCTAGCGTGGTAACCCAGGTACAGTGACCGACCCCAAGTTTGGTGGCCCTAGGGGCGTGGCTAGACCCAAGCCCGGGCCGGGAAGAGGGGCTGGGCCGGCGCAAGGGGACGTGACCCCCAGCAGGTGGCGGCCGGGGTCCTCATCCCGATCAAGCCTGTCTCCCGGAATGCAGCCAGCAGCCTTCACGTCCACTCGGAAGGCTGCTTCGGGGAGGCTGACCCCCCACGCGTGGCCCTTTTCCGGCCTAGCGTGGTAACCCAGGTACAGCGACCCGACCCCCGGGCCTGTGGCGCTAGGCGCGTGGCTAGACCCAAGCCCGGGCCGGGAAGATGGGCGGGGCCGGCACAAGGGGACGTGACCCCCAGCAGATGGCGGCCAGGGTCCTCAAGCCCGATCAAGCCTGTCTCCAAGAATGCAACCAGCAGCCTTCACGCCCACTCGGAAGGCTGCTTCGGGGCGGCTGGACCCCCCACGCGTGGCCCTTTTCAGGCCTAGCATGGTAACCCAGGTACACCGACACAACCCCTGGCAGGTGGCGCTAGGGGCGTGGCTAGACCCAAGCCTGGGCCGGGAAGAGGGGCGTGGCTGGCGCAAGGGGACGTGACCCCCGGCAGATCTCGGCTGGGGTCCTCATTCCCAATGAAGCCTTTCTCCCGGAATGCAACCAGCAGCCTTCACGCCCACTCGGAAGGCTGCTTCGGGGAGGCTGGACCCCCACGTGTGGCCCTTTTCGGGCCCAGCGTGGTAACCCAGGTACAGCGGCCCGACCCACGGGCTTGGGTTTCGCTAGGGGCGTGGCTAGACAGAAGCCCGGGCCGTTAAGTGGGGCGGGGCCGGCGCAAGGGGAAGTGACCCCCAGAAGATGGTGGCCGGGGTCCTCAAGCTTGATCAAGCCTCTCTCCCGGAAATCAACCAGCAGCCTTCACGCCCACTAGCAAGGCTGCCTCGGGGAGGCTGGACCCCCCACGCGTGGCCCTTTTCAGGCCTAGCATGGTAACCCAGGCACAGCGACACAACCCCCGGCAGGTGGCCTTAGGGGCGTGGCTAGACCCAAGCCCCGGAGGGAAGAGTGTTGTGGACGGCGCAAGGGGACGTGACCCCAGGCAGATGGAAGCAGTGGTCCTCAAGCCCGATCAAGCCTGTCTCCAAGAATGCAACCAGCAGCCTTCACGACCACTTGGAAGGCTGCTTCGGAGAGGCTGGACCCCCATGTGTGGCCCTTTTCGGGCCTAGCGTGGTAACCCAGATACAGCGACCCGACCCCAGGGCCAGTGGCGCTAGGGGCGTGGCTAGACCCAAGCCCGGGCCGGGAAGAGGGGCGGGGCCGGCTCAAGGGGACGTGACCCCCTGCAGATGGCGGCCGGGGTCCTCAAGCCAGATCAAGCCTGTCTCCCGGAATGCTACCAGCAGCCTTCACGCCCACTTGGAAGGCTGCTTCGGGGAGGCTGGACCCCCACGTGTTGCCTTTTCCGGTCCTAGTGTGGTAACCCAGGTACAGTGACACGACACACGGGCAGGTGGCGCTAGGGGCGTGGCTAGACACAAGCCCTGGCTGGGAAGAGGGGCGTGGCTGGCGCAAGGGGACGTGACCGCCAGAAGATGGCGGCCGGGGTCCTGAAGCACGATCAAGCCTGTCTCCAAGAATGCAACCAGCAGTCTTCACGACCACTTGGAAGGCTGCTTCAGGGAGGCTCGACCCCCACGCGTAGCCCTTTTCGGGCCTAGCGTGGTAACCCAGGTACAGCGACACGACCCCTTGACTGGTGGCGCTAGGGGCGTGGCTAGACACAAGCCCGGGCTGGGAAGAGGGGCGGGGCCGGCGTAAGGGGACGTGACCCCCATCAGATGGCGGCCAGGGTCCTCAAGCCCGATCAAGCCTGTCTCCCAGAATGCAACCAGCAGCCTTCACGCCCACTCAGAAGGCTGCTTCGGGGAGGCTGGAATCCCACGTGTGGCCCTTTTCGGGCCTAGCGTGGTAACCCAGGTACACCAACCCGACCCACGGGCCAGTGTCCCTAGGGGCGTGGCTTGACCCAAACCCGGGCAGGGAAGAGGGGCGGGCCCGGCGCAAGCGGACGTGACCCCCTGCAGATGGGGGCCGGGGTCCTCAAGCCAGATCAAGCCTGTCTCCAAGAATGAAACCAGCAGCCTTCACGCCCACTTGGAAGGCTGCTTTGGGGAGGCTGGACCCCCACGTGTGGCCCTTTTCGAGCCTAGCGTGGTAACCCAGGTACAGAGACCCGACCCCTGGGCCATTGGCCCTAGGGGCGTGGCTAGACCCAAGCCCGGGCCGGGAAGAGGGGCGGGGCAGGCGCAAGGGGACGTGACTCCCTGCAGATGGGGGCCGGGATCCTCAAGCCCATTCAAGCCTTTCTCCTGGAATTCAACCAGCAGCCTTCGGGCTCACTGGGAAGGCTGCTTCGGGGAGGCTGGACCCCCACGTGTGGCCCTTTTCGGGCCTAGCATGGTAATCCAGGTACAGTGACCCGACCCCAAGGCTGGTGGCCCTAGTGGCGTGGCTAGACCCAAGCCCTGGCCGGGAAGAGGGGCGGGGCCGGCGCAAGGGGACTTGACCCCAGAAGATGGCGGCCAGTGTCCTCAAGCCAGATCAAGCCTGTCTCCCGGAATGCAACCAGCAGCCTTCACGCCCACTTGGAAGGGTGCTTCGGGGAGGATGGACCCCCACGTGTGGCCCTTTCCGGGCCTAGCATGGTAACCCAGATACAGCGACCCGACCCCCGGGCCAGTGGCGCTAGGGGCGTGGCTAGACCCAAACCCGGGCTGGGAAGTTGGGCGGAGCCGGCACAAGGGGACGTGACCCCCAGCAGATGGCGGCCTGGGTCCTCAAGCCCGATCAAGCCTGTCTCCAAGAATGCAACCAGCAGACTTCACGCCCACTCGGAAGGCTGCTTCGGGGCGGTTGGACCCCCACGCGTGGCCCTTTTCAGGCCTAGCATGGTAACCCAGGTACAGGGACCCGAACCCTGGCAGGTGGCGCTAGGGGCGTGGCTAGACCCAAGCCTGTGCCGGGAAGAGGGGCGGGGCCGGCGCAAGGGGACGTGACCCCCGGCAGATCTCGGCTGGGGTCCTCAAGCCCGATCAAGCCTGTCTCCCAGAATGCAACCAGCAGCCTTCACGCCCACTCAGAAGGCTGCTTCGGGGAGGCTGGAATCCCACGTGTGGCCCTTTTCGGGCCTAGCGTGGTAACCCAGGTACACCAACCCGACCCACGGGCCAGTGTCCCTAGGGGCGTGGCTTGACCCAAACCCGGGCAGGGAAGAGGGGCGGGCCCGGCGCAAGCGGACGTGACCCCCTGCAGATGGGGGCCGGGGTCCTCAAGCCAGATCAAGCCTGTCTCCAAGAATGAAACCAGCAGCCTTCACGCCCACTTGGAAGGCTGCTTTGGGGAGGCTGGACCCCCACGTGTGGCCCTTTTCGAGCCTAGCGTGGTAACCCAGGTACAGAGACCCGACCCCTGGGCCATTGGCCCTAGGGGCGTGGCTAGACCCAAGCCCGGGCCGGGAAGAGGGGCGGGGCAGGCGCAAGGGGACGTGACCCCCTGCAGATGGGGGCCGGGATCCTCAAGCCCATTCAAGCCTTTCTCCTGGAATTCAACCAGCAGCCTTCGGGCTCACTGGGAAGGCTGCTTCGGGGAGGCTGGACCCCCACGTGTGGCCCTTTTCGGGCCTAGCATGGTAATCCAGGTACAGTGACCCGACCCCAAGGCTGGTGGCCCTAGTGGCGTGGCTAGACCCAAGCCCTGGCCGGGAAGAGGGGCGGGGCCGGCGCAAGGGGACTTGACCCCAGAAGATGGCGGCCAGTGTCCTCAAGCCAGATCAAGCCTGTCTCCCGGAATGCAACCAGCAGCCTTCACGCCCACTTGGAAGGGTGCTTCGGGGAGGCTGGACCCCCACGTGTGGCCCTTTCCGGGCCTAGCATGGTAACCCAGATACAGCGACCCGACCCCCGGGCCAGTGGCGCTAGGGGCGTGGCTAGACCCAAGCCCGGGCTGGGAAGTTGGGCGGAGCCGGCACAAGGGGACGTGACCCCCAGCAGATGGCGGCCTGGGTCCTCAAGCCCGATCAAGCCTGTCTCCAAGAATGCAACCAGCAGACTTCACGCCCACTCGGAAGGCTGCTTCGGGGCGGTTGGACCCCCCACGCGTGGCCCTTTTCAGGCCTAGCATGGTAACCCAGGTACAGTGACCCGAACCCTGGCAGGTGGCGCTAGGGGCGTGGCTAGACCCAAGCCTGTGCCGGGAAGAGGGGCGGGGCCGGCGCAAGGGGACGTGACCACCGGCAGATCTCGGCTGGGGTCCTCATTCCCAATGAAGCCTTTCTCCCGGAATGCAACCAGCAGCCTTCATGCCCACTCGGAAAGCTGCTTCGGGGAGGCTGGACCCCCCACGTGTGGCCCTTTTTGGGCCCAGCGTGGTAACCCAGGTACAGCGGCCCGACCCACGGGCTTGGGTTTCGCTAGGGGCGTGGCTAGACCCAAGCCCGGGCCGGGAAGAGGGTCGGGGCCGGCGCAAGGGGAAGTGACCCCCAGAAGATGGTGGCCGGGGTCCTCAAGCTTGATCAAGCCTCTCTCCCGGAATGCAACCAGCAGCCTTCACGCCCACTAGCAAGGCTGCCTCGGGGAGGCTGGACCCCCCAGGCGTGGCCCTTTTCAGGCCTAGCATGGTAACCCAGGCACAGCGACACAACCCCCGGCAGGTGGCCTTAGGGGCGTGGCTAGACCCAAGCCCCGGAGGGAAGAGTGTTGGGGACGGAGCAAGGGGACGTGACCCCAGGCAGATGGAAGCAGGGGTCCTCAAGCAAGATCAAGGCTGTCTCCCGGAATGCAACCAGCAGCCTTCACGTCCACTCAGAAGGCTGCTTCGGGGAGGCTAGACCCCACACACGTGGCCCTATTCATGCCTAGCGTGGTATCCCAGGTACAGCGACCCGACCCCAGGGCCAGTGGCGCTAGGGTCGTGGCTAGACCGAAGGCCCTGAGTGAAGAGGGGCGGGGCCAGCGCGGGTTACGTGACCCCCGGCAGGTGGCAGCAGCGGTCCTCAAGCCCGATCAAGCCTGTCTCCAAGAATGCAACCAGCAGCCTTCACGCCCACTCGGAAGGCTGCTTCGGGGAGGCTGGACCCCTACGCGTGGCCCTTTACAGGCCTAGCGTGGTAACCCAGGTACAGCAACCCGACAACAGGCCGATGGCGCTAGGGGCTTGGCTAGACCCAACCCCAGGCCGGGAAGAGGGGCACGGCCGGCACAAGGGTAATTGACGCCCAGCAGATGGCGGCCGGTGTCCTCAAACCCGATCAAGCCTGTCTCCCAGAATGCAACCAGCAGCCTTCACGCCTACTCGGAACGCTGCTTTGGGGAGGCTGGCCCCCCCACGCGTGGCCCTTTTCGGGCCTAGAGTGGTAACCCAGGTACAGTGACCCGACCCACGGGCTTGGGTTTCGCTAGGGGCGTGGCTAAACCCAAGCCTGGGCCGGGAAATAGGGCGGGGCGCCGCGGGGTGACGTGACACCTGGCAGATGGCGGCCGGGGTCCTCAAGCCCGATCAAGCCTGTCTCCCGGAATGCAACCAGCATCCTTCACGCCTACTCGGAAGGCTGCTTCGGGAAGGCTGGACCCCCCACACGTGGCCCTTTTCGGCCCTAGCGTGGTAACCCAGGTACAGAGAACCGACCCCAGGGCCAGTGGCGCTTGGGCCGTGGCTAGACCCAACCCCAGGCCGGGAAGAGGGGCGCGGCCGGCACAAGGGGAATTGACCCCCAGCAGATGGCGGCCGGGGTCCTCAAACCCGATCAAGCTTGTCTCCCAGAATGCAACCAGCAGCCTTCACGCCCACTCAGAAGGCTGCTTCGGGGAGGCTGGACCCCCCACACGTGGCCCTTTTCAGGCCTAGCGTGGTAACCCTGGTACAGCAACCCGACCCCTTGATTGGTGGCGCTAGGGGCGTGGCTAGACCCAAGCCTGGGCCGGGAAGAGGGGCGGGGCCGGCATGAAGGGAAGTGATCCCCTGGCAGATGGCGGCCAGGGTCCTCAAGTCCGGTCAAGCCTGTATCCCGGAATGCAACCAGCAGCCTTCACGTCCACTTGGAAGGCTGCTTCGGGGAGGCTGGACCCCCCACACGTGGCCCTTTTCGGGCCTTGCGTGGTAACCCAGGCACAGCGACACAACCCCCGGCAGGTGGCCTTAGGGGCGTGGCTAGACCCAAACCACGGAGGGAAGAGTGTTGGGGACGGCGCAAGGGGACGTGACCCCAGGCAGATGGAAGCAGGGGTCCTCAAGCAAGATCAAGGCTGTCTCCCGGAATGCAACCAGCAGCCTTCACGTCCACTCAGAAGGCTGCTTCGGGGAGGCTAGACCCCCCACACGTGGCCCTATTCATGCCTAGCGTGGTATCCCAGGTCCAGCGACCCGACCCCAGGGCCAGTGGCGCTAGGGGCGTGGGTAGACCCAAGCCTGGGCCGGGAGGAGGGGCGGGGCCGGCGAAAGGGGACGTGACCCCCGTGAGATGGTGGCCAGGGTCCTCAAGCCCGATCAAGCCTGTCTTCCGGAATGCAACCAGCAGCCTTCACGCCCACTTGGAAGGCTGCTTCGGGGAGGCTGGACCCTCTATGCGTGGCACTTTTCGGGCCTAGCGTGGTAACCCAGGTACAGCGGCCCGACCCCTGGGCCAGTGGCGCTAGGGGCGTGGGTAGATCCAAGCCTGGGCCGGGAAGAGGGGTGGGGCCGTTGCAAGGGGACGTGACACCCAGCAGATGGCGGTCAGGGTCCTCAAGCCCGATCAAGCCTGTCTCCTGGAATGCAACCAGCAGCCTTCACGCCCACTCGGAAGGCTGCTTCGGGGAGGCTGGACCCCCACGTGTGGCCCTTTTCGGGCCTAGCGTGGTAACCCAGGTACAGTGACACAACACCCGGGCCAGCAGGGCTAGGGGCGTGGCTAGACCCACGCCTGGGCCGGGAAGAGGGGCGGGGCTGTCGCATGGGGACGTGACCCCCAGCAGATGGCGGCCGGGGTCCTCAAGCCCAAGAAAGCCTGTCTCCTGGAATGCAACCAGCAGCCTTCACGCCCACTCGGAAGGCTGCTTTGGGGAGGCTGGACCCCCCATGCGTGACCCTTTTCAGGCCTAGCGTGGTAACCCAGGTACAGTGACCCGACCCCCGGGCCAGTGGCGCTAGGGAGTGGCTAGACCCAAGCCTGGGCCGGGAAGAGGGGTGGGGCCGGCGCAAGGGGACGTGACCCCCAGCAGATGGCAGCCGGGTTCCTCAAGCCCTATCAAGCCTGTAACCCAGAATGCAACCAGCAGCCTTCACGCCCACTCAGAAGGCTGCTTCGGGGAGGCTGGACCCCCCAAACGTGGCCCTATTCGGGCGTAGCGTGG
Source organism: Ochotona curzoniae (assembly GCF_017591425.1). Classification (NCBI taxonomy): domain Eukaryota; kingdom Metazoa; phylum Chordata; class Mammalia; order Lagomorpha; family Ochotonidae; genus Ochotona; species Ochotona curzoniae. Next base: position 1,739 of record NW_024465585.1, on the reverse strand, counting down.
TAACCCAGGTACAGCAACACGACCCCTGGCAGGTGGCGCTAGTGGTGTGGCTAGACCTAAGCCCGGGAGGGAAGAGGGGCGGGTCCGGCGCACGGGCACGTGAACACCAGCAGATGGCGGCCGGGGTCCTCAAGCCTAATCAAGCCTGTCTCCCGGAATGCAACCAGCAGCCTTCTCTCCCACTCACAAGGCTGCTTCGGAGAGACTGGACCCCCACGTGTGGCCCTATACGGGGCTAGCGTTGTAACCCAGGTACAGAGACTTGACCCCCGGGCCAGTGGCGCTCGGGGCGTGGCTAGACCCAAGCCCAGGCCGGGGAGAGGGGCGGGGCTGGCGCAAGGGGACGTGACCCCCAGAAGATGGCGGCCGGGGTCCTCAAGCCCGATCAAGCCTGTCTCCCAGAATGCAACCAGCAGCCTTCACGCCCACTGAGAATGCTGCTTCAGGGAGGCTGGACACCCCACGTGTAGCCCTTTTCGGGCCTAGCGTGGTAACCCAGGTACAGTGACCCGACCCGTGGCAGGTGGCGCTAGGGGCGTGGCTAGACCCAAGCCCGGGCCAGGAAGAGGGGTGGGGCCGGCCCAAGTGGACGTGACCCCCAGCAGATGGCAGCCGGTGTCCTCAAGCCAGATCAAGCCTGTCTATCAGAATGCAACCAGCAGCCTTCACGCCCACTCAGAAGGCTGCTTCGGGGAGGCTGGACCCCGTACACGTGGCCCTTTTCGGGCCTAGCGTGGTAACACAGGTACAGAGACCCGACCCCTGCACGAGTGGCGCTAGTGGCCTGGCTAGACCCAAGCCCCGGAGGGAAGAGGGGCGGGGCCGGCGAAAGGGGACGTGACCCCAGCAGATGGCGGCCGGGGTCCTCAAGCCAGATCAAGCCTGTCTCCCAGAATGCAACCAGCAGTCTTCACGCCCACTCAGAACGCTGCTTCGGGGAGGCTGGACGCCCCATGCGTGGCCCTTTTCGGGCCTAGCGTGGTAACCCAGGTACAGCGACCCGACCCCTGGGCCAGTGGCGCTAGGGGCGTGGCTAGACCCAAGCCTTGGCTGGAAAGAGGGGCGGGGCCAGCGCAAGGATACGTGACCCCCAGCAGATGGCGGCCGGGGTCCTGAAGCACGATCAAGCCTGTCTCCCAGAATGCAACCAGCAGCCTTCACGCCCAATTGGAAGGCTGCTTTGGGGAGGCTGTACCCCCACGTGTGGCCCTTTTTAGGCCTAGCGTGGTAACCCAGGTACAGCGACCCGACCCCCGGCCAGTGGCGCTAGGGGAATGGCTAGACTCAAGCCCGGGCCGGGAGGAGGGGCGGGTCTGGTGCGCAGGGACGTGACCCCCAGCAGATGGCGGCCGGGGTCCTCAAACCCGATCAAGCCTGTCTTCTGGAATGCAACCAGCAGCCTTCACGCCCACTCAGAATGCTGCTTCGGGGAGGCTGGACCAGCACGTGTGGCCCTTTCCGGGCCTAGCGTGGTAACCCAGGTACAGTGACCCGACCCATGGACGGGTGGCGCTAGGTGCGTGGCTAGACCCAAGCCAGGGCCGGGAAGAGGGGCGGGGCAGGCACAAGGGGATGTGACCCCCAGCTTATGGCGGCCGGGGTCCTCAAGCCCGATCAAGCCTGTCTCCAAGAATGCAACCAGCAGCCTTCACGACCACTTGGAAGGCTGCTTCAGGGAGGCTGGACACCCAAGTGTGTCACTTTCCGGGCCTAGCGTGGTAACCCAGGTACAGCGACCC